>NC_056741.1:862557962-862730462 GCF_019279795.1 Protopterus annectens | reverse complement strand
CAGACAACCCACAGTGAGGAGACGGAGAAGAGTCTACAGGCCCAAGGTCACCTACCATGGATTACAAGAGCTGGAGATAGTACAGTGCTATAGAGTGGACAGAGACCTCCTGCAGCAAATAGTGGAGCTGTGCAGGCCACGCCTCACACAGAACCAACAGAGGGGAACCCATCCCAGTGGAAACCAAGGTATGTGTTGGCCTAAGAATACTAGCAACAGGCACCTTCCAGAGACCAACTGGTGATATGATGGGGATATCACAGGCATCAGCCTCCAGGGTACTGCACCAGTTCCTGGATGCCATGTCAGCACATGTCAGTGATCATGTATATTTCCCCAATGCCCGTGAGGTATTGGCCAGCAATATGCATCTCTTCCAGCAAATAGCGGAATACCCTGAGGTAGTGGGTGCAATAGACTGCACGCACATATGCATCAAAGCACCAGCCGGTGAGCGGGGTAGGACATGCATCAACCGCAAGGGCTTCCCCTCCATCAACTGCCAGGTCGTGTGTGATGCCCAGGGCATAATAATGAATGTGTGTGCTGGCTGTCCTGGGAGCTACCATGATTCCCACATCTGGCATTTGACGCAGCTGTACCAGACATTTGCCAATGGAGACATCCCGCACGGACACCTAGTGGGGGATGCAGGTTATGCACAGGAGCCATGGCTGATGACACCCATCAGAAACACACACACCTGAACAGGAACGCCATAATGAGGCACACGCACAAACACGTAATGTAATAGAGCGTGTGTTTGGGCTGCTCAAGTCATGGTTCCGGTGTCTGGACACATCTGGTGGAGCCTTGCAGTACACACCAACTACATGTACCCAAATTGTCATGGTATGTGCTATGCTACATAATATGATCTTGCGAAAACAGCTGCAGCAGGACCAGCATAGGGCCGGGCCAAACAGCCCCCCACCATTGCCAAGGCCATCACAGGCAGAGCGTGACTCGGAGGAGGAACAACCTGAGCCTGCCCCAGTAGGCAGAAGGAGGCGTGCCCAGTATACCCTGGCCTTGGCAAAGAGGCAACGCATAGCACATACACTGTCTCAGTAGGAACCCTGGGAATGATACCCCCTCTGACTCACTCAAATAATAACATGGATGCCTAGAATGACATGACCTGCTCACAAACATGTACAGGGAAGTGTAATATGCGCATCTGACAGAGGCAGCCCTGCAGCACCACCTGAGGCATGAATGCCATGTGTTAAGTAATGTAACACCATGTACTATATGCACACCTGAGGACCCTGACTAATATCCTACCCTCACCAAGCATCATGCCACAATATGACAATGAGATGATCAAGTGCAATAATTGACTGAAGTATCGCAGTTAGTCAAAGGGGATCCAATGTGTGCCAGTCTGGGATGACATGCTGAGCATGACATGATGCTCCACCTGCTAGGACTGGCGTGCACCTATCAGTGCAGGCTGTATGGATACTGGCAAAGGCTGTTGTTACCCACAGTGAGCCCTGAATAGGTAAGGCTCAAAACACAAACCTATCTCCATAGGTATCAGAAGGGATAAGAATAAGATAAGGGATAAGTCGAAACAGCAAGATGCATGCAGTCTAAACTCACCCAGTATGGAGAATGTTGATATCTGTGCTGTAACAGAAAACTGAGTCAAGGCTCACAACAGCACCCTAACACTACCAGGTTACACCTCATACTGTGCTGTACAGACTCAAAACATGGGACAAGCTACAAAAGGAGGGTGACTAGCAAGAATTGTCAAGGATAACCACACCCGATGTTGGTACCACAACAAGAAGCAGCATGGACTAGCCATGGTCAAGTAACAGTGGCTAAAACTGCCCCCCCAGTTTATAGCCTGCTACAGACTACTGTCCCAACACCAGGAACTGCACCTGGCCTATGCTGGAATACATGAATATATCAAGTCCTCCAAACCACATTATATTGGGTGACTGAAAATACCCAGACATAGACTGGGAGCATTATACTAACTCCAACAGTGTAGGACAAAAGTTCATAGAATCCATAAACCAAAAGGCCCAGGAACAATGTACCACTCCCACAAGAGGGGTAAGCATACTGGATGTGATAATCAGCAACATGAGTACTGGATGGCAAGACGAGAAGTGTATTGCCCACTGGTAAAACCAGACCATAGAGTAATCACACTGGTTATGCAAATCCTGACCACAGTCCCTGGCCAGAAAACTACAGTGGAAAACATGTGTAAAGCAATATTTGCACTCCTCCAAACTGATGTGGAATCCATTAAAGGTCCTGTGCAGGTGCAAAATATGGGCCACACCACAGAACCTGTAATACAGCTATTCCATGAACACTGCCAGGAATGCTTGGATTATGCAATCCTAAATTAAAACAAGACACAATGCCATACATGCAGGCATCTGGCATGGTGGACACCAGCCATAACCAAACCATGCAAGAGAATGAGGAAGCTACTACATGATAGAGCAAACATAAACAATGAAGTAATCACTGATCAGTAGTATGGCAATAAAATATGTCCACACATACAATCCACTAAGGCCAGCCACAACAAGTTGAATCTGTGAATCCTGAGGCAATGTTACACCTGCCCCAAGTACACAAACAACCCCATACTCCACCCAAGAAATACAAATATATGTGAGAGATGCAAACATCTATCCAAACTGGAGGCTCAGCTCCCTCAACCCAGTACTCCCAAAACTAGTCAGGAGGAGAAGGTAACCACACACACCACAAACACAGTCCCACATAGACCTATCACAACTGCAAACCAAACACATAAACACAGAAAAACATTCCCGGAGGCACAAATTACAAACACAACACACCAACAGAGGCCTCTAAAGCAGACACCCAATCAAACAACCTCCAAACATAGCACATGCAACACATAGTACACAAAGCTGGTGTGCCAAACAGTCACAGGCCAGAAGGAGAAACAACATGCCTGATACAGTTGTAATAGGTGACTCCATAGTCAGACACAGTGCTGTCCTGCACACCAGACTGAACAAGGGAAAGGGTACAGTAAGCTGCCTGTAGGCTGCCACAATACGCTACATAACAGAAGTATGCAGGTCACTCCAAAGCAAGTAGAAATATGATGCAGTCATAGTCCATGCTGGTGTGAATGACCTGAGATGTACCTCCCTAGACTACATGAAAAGATACATAGATGAGCTCTCTGATTATGTAGTCCAGGCCAGTATGACACTCACCGTTTGCAGCATCCTACCCTTACCAAGAATAATGCCACAGTACAAACACGGAATGATCAGTCATAGCAAGTGGCACACTTACTGGTGTCATTCCAAGGGGATCCAATGTCTGTCTGCTTGGGATGTCATGCTTGACAAGCCACGCAGCTGTTCTTGGGATGGCTTGCACCTGTTACCCCTGGGTGTCTGGATATCGGATAAGGCCTTTGCCACCTCCATAGAGCCTTTTCTAGGCAAGGTTGAAAAGACTAACCCACCACCCTAGAAAACATAAGTGGAAAGAAACATAAGGGTAATGCTGACCAATGCCAGATGTGTTAACCCCTGCAAGCCTCCTGACAGCACACCAGCACTACCAGGTTATACCACATATCATGTGTCATGGCCCCAAAACCTGGAACAAAACATAAAAGGAGGGTGAGTATCCATATTCAGCACAGACACCCATACGTCCAGGTAACTGACAATGCACAAGGCATTGGAGTCCACCCATGTGCAACTAACTGTAGGCAAGACTGCTGTACAGTCTTTAGCATGCTACAGACCACACTCTCACACACAGGAACCCCACCCAGCCACCCTGAAGACACTGGACAGTATGAATGTCCCACCAAATACCAAACAAGGTACCACAAATTACCACATAGGTGGTAAACCATTACATATGGAAGGAGTAATCAGGGACCTAGGGACACAAGTGGACAGTAACCTGTTATGTGACACTCACATTGCCAATGTGGCTAGGAAGACTGTCTACATTTGACACCGTATCAGGAAAGGATTCACATCTACATCAACAGAGGTCATTGTGCCCCTATACCGTTCTCTTATCACACCCATAATCTAGTACAATGCCTCATATGGGATGTACCTTACCTGACACCTGCAGCAGTTAGAAAGACCTCAAAGGTACCTCACCAAGAGGATAAAGGGTCTCAAATACATGTCATATGCTGCCTGGCTGTAGACACCCCAGCTGAATGCAGTCACATACTGCCTACACAGAGGCATTGCATGCCTGTTGTAGAAGTCCATGCCCAACACAGGAGTAATGGACATGCTCCACCCCAGAAAACTCAAAGCCATCAGAGCTGTGAGTGAGAGATGTCAACCTCAACAAATAATGAAATAGGATGTGCTGGGGGGACAGATACATAATCCAGAGGCTCCCCACACCCTGGACCAGAATTCCACTCCATGTTAGGCAGAGCCCCTCACTGACACTCTTCAACAGGAATCTTGCCAAGTGGATGGATGATTGTAGAGTTACACTGGGGGTCTTCACTGTGTCATGTCCAGACAGAGGCACAGCAAAGTAAATCATAAATGGCCATAATATTTACATAGCAAGGGGTGGCAAAAGCCACACACACTCTGGCTAGGCTAACAAATGCCCTAGGGTGGATAGCCTAGTATGAACTTATGAACCTATGAAGATACAAATTGTACAGGACACTAAGGATAATCCCAAGGCTTTCACAACTGATGGTAGGAACTGTGTTGGGAATTCACAGATATGCTCTGAATCACACAAATATCACAAACACACACACATATTGCCAACATACATCCTGACAGGTGCAGTGCAAACCCCCCCCCCAGAATGCAGAATATCTATCCCAGCAGACTGCTGGCCCCCTGACATTGCAGATGCTGAGGTAACAGCCAGCATCTACAAAGCAAAACACACAGCAGCAATGGTATGAGATGGTGTCCTGGGTTGAGTGCAACATGGACTCCAAGATGAATGGAATGCCAAATCACTCTACTGCTCAATGTCAGCCTTACCACAGAATATGTACCCAAAGAGCAGTGTACAACAACAGTGATCCTTCTCAACAAAGGTGTTGCCTGAATGGATACTGAAAACTACTACCCCAGAATCCTGAGAAGCTCGGTCTGCACAGCTATGGAAAGGATCAGCATGTACCACAGACATAAAGATATTGGGGACCTACTGACACCGGACCCTACCCAGTGTGGCTTTCTTAAGTGCAGATCCTGCCCCTAAACATGTTTGACTCAATTGAAACAGTCATTAAGGTCATTGATGAGGGCAATGTGGTCCACACAGCGTAGCTGGACCTTGCAAAGGCTTCAATACAATACCCTACGTGTTCATTATAGATAAGCTCACCAGCTTAAATATAAACCCCTATGTCAGTAGAGGGGTTGCAAACCAGACCAAGGACAGAACAGCCATGGTCAGACATGCTGCAGCCATATCAGACTACAAACCAGATATAACTGGCATCCCACAAGGCTTGGTCCTGGGATCTCCCTCGTCTGGTATATATGTCCCATAGGTACAGGCAAACATGGAAAGACTGTGTCTGAACATGTTTGCAGAGGACTACAAACTGCTCACCATATATGATCCACCAGCTGACACAAGCATCCCACAAAAGGGCCACATAGAAACAGACAACTGGTGCCATAGCCATGTCAGCAAGCTAATTGCAGAAAAGTGTATAGTCAACCCCCGTGGATATACAGTAAGTGCCCACCAATTACCACATAGGTGTTAACCCATTATGTAGTTAACATGTAATGAGAGACCTGGGGACACAAGGTGATAGATATCCTGCATTGGACAAACATGTGCTGTAGTGTTTACAGAAACATACCATATACCCACCTAATCATGAAGGTTGTCAGATCTAGATAAGGGGAGGTCATTGTGGCTCTGCAGTCATCCTTCATCAGCGGTACAATTGACTACAATAGCCCCTGTGGGATGTACCTCAGCAGACACCTCCATCAACCGTAAAATCCCCAAGAGTACCTCACCAGGAGTATCAAAGAGCTTGCACAGATGCCATGTGTTGCCTGTGTTGCTGGTATCAATAAACATGCTGCACCTTGTACAATCTGAATGGCAGTGAGCTATGCACATGAGAGACCTGAACAACAGCACTGACTTACATAGGACAAGCTGTGCTGCATGATCCATAACACAGAAGCCACCCCCACCCATGAGCAAACTCCCAGTACAGGCTACCCATAGAGTCACTTATCAATTTTCCTCAATAGGAATCTTGATGAGTGGATGGGAGATGGTAGCTTTATCCTGGGTATCACTGTCATGTCACAGGTAGACAGAGGCACAGTATACTAACCATGACATATGTCATGGCAAACTCCACTTACAATGTGTGTTGAAGGACAAACACACTCTCCAACTAGCATTAGACATGGACTAGGGCACATCGCTAGTGTTTGCAAATGTACACTTATGTTGTGGAATACACTACCAATGTTGGACAAGCCTGGTTTAAGTAGTTCATATCTGAACAGAATGCAACATGGTCAGATGTACACAACTGGCCCCTAACCAGGCTGTTGTGCTCACTATCGAAATGTAAAGCAGTGATAGCACTAAAGCCCAGGATATTGTCCACCACAGTCAAAGTACTACCAGTACACTATACAGTACTACAGTGTTAGGTCAGTGTGAAAGGATGTTGACAACTGTATGCAAAGTATCCCATGCAAACACTGCAGGCACAGTATAATCCTGTTGTGTTCACACACAAAGCAGTTGTACAGTAACTACACAACATGACACACAACACACAACCATAAACGGGTGATATTTGTTGAAGTTCACACTCATCCACAAATGTGGTGGGCTGCAGAGTTCAACATATGGAATGCTCACACTGGGCATGCTCACACACTTTGATAAATGAGACATATGTCAGACAACATGCCATGGGAAGGCTGAACTGGGCATGCTCACACACTTAGGCCAAATCTCAGTTTAGCAGTTGGACATACATATCTGGTATTTGTACGTGTTATTCCAGGAACCAACCACATTACAGCAGTCTGCCCAGTGCACACAGTTAAATGACTACAGAGACATACGTGATATAGTGGATCCCTCCCATATGCAAACATCTTCCACAGATGCACAAGTTGTTCATACAAACAGGGAATGCTATGGCAATAAAGATGTGCAAACAGTCTATCAGCAACAAATAATGTGCATTTGACAATTAAACATATGGGTGTAGAGGTCAACACTAGGCTGTTTGCCATAGGGAATGACAGCTTAGCCAGAGTGTGCTTGGCGTCTGCCTCCGCACAGGATGCACATTCCTCTTTGTAAACACCGATGATGTCAGCACCCTATAAGTACAGCAGGAGAAAAGAAACCTCCCAGTAATGTCAATAGTGAGCTCTGCTAATGCGTCTGTCGCAAGTGTCATAATATAGTTAGGTAGGGGTTTGTATCCTGTAAATGCTCAGTGTGTGTGTGTAAGTCTGTGGGAGAGAAATGCCCCTTTTGGCAACTGGGAAAACACACTACAGGATGCACATTCCCCTTTCTAAACACAGATGATGTCAGCACTCTAAGTATAGCAGGAGAAGGGAAACCTCCCAGTAATGTGAATAGCATGCTCTGCTAATGCATCTGTCTCAAATGTCATAACATAGTTAGGTAGGAGTTTGAATCCTGCAAATGGCAAGTGTGTGTGTTTGCCTGAGGGGGGTTCGTGTGGATGCAATTGTGTGTGAGGGAAATGTCCCTTTTGGCAACTAGGAGAACAGACTACAGGATGCACATTCCCCTTTCTAAACACCGATGATGTCAGCACTCTATAAGTATAGCAGGAGAAAGGAAACCTCCCAGTAATGTGAATAGGGTGCTCTGCTAATGCGTCCATCTCAAGTGTCATAGCATAATTAGGTCGGGGTTTGAATCCTGCAAGTGTGTGTGTTTGGTTGAGGGGGGTTAGTGTGTGTGTGAGGGAAATGTCCCTTTTGGCAACTAGGAGAACAGACAACAGGATGCACATTTCCCTTTCTAAACACTGATGATGTCAGCACCCTATAAGTACAGCAAGAGAAGGGAAACCTCCCAGTAATGTGAATAGCACACTCTGCTAATGTGTCCATCTCAAGTGTCATAACATAGTCAGATAGGGGTTTGAATCCTGAAAATGGCAAGTGTGTGTTTTTGGCTGAGGGGGGTTAGTGTGTGTGAGGAAAATGTCCCTTTTGGCAACTAGGTGAACAGACTACAGGATGCACATTTCCCTTTCTAAACACTGATGATGTCAGCACCCTATAAGTACAGCAAGAGAAGGGAAACCTCCTCTTGATGCGATTAGCACACTCTGCTAATGTGTCCGTCTCAAGTGTCATAATATAGTCGAATAGGGGTTTGAATCCTGCAAATGGCAAGTGTGTGTTTTTGGCTGAGGGGCGTTAGTGTGTGTGAGGGAAAATGTTCCTTTTGTCAACTAGGTGAACAGACTACAGGATGCACATTTCCCTTTCTAAACACCAATGATGTCAGCACTCTATAAGTATAGCAGGAGAAGGGAAACCTCCCAGTAATGCGAATAACGCGCTCTGCTAATGCCTCTGTCTCAAGTGTTTTAACATAGTTAGGTAGGTGTTTGAAACTTGCAAGTGTGTGTGTTTGTCTGAGGAGGGTTAGTGTGTGAGGGAAATGTCCCTTTTGGCAACTAGGAGAACAGACTACAGGATGCACATTCCCCTTTCTAAACACCGATGATGTCAGCACTCTATAAGTATAGCAGGAGAAAAGAAACCTCCCAGTAATGTGAATAGTGAACTCCGCTAATGCGTCTGTCTCCAGTGTCATAACATAGTTAGGTAGGGGTTTGAATCCTGCAAGTGTGTGTGTTTGTGTGAGGGAAATGTCCCTTTTGGCAACTAGGAGAACAGACTACAGGATGCACATTTCCCTTTCTAAACACTGTTCAGCTGAAGGCCATGGCTCTGGCACAAGTTGTCTGTTTCTATGATGCCCCTTTGGAAGATGCTTGTGTCGGCTGGAGAGTCGATTATGGTGGCCAGTTCACAGTCATCTGCATATTTGGTCAGCCACAGTCCGTCCTTGTTGGCCTGTACCTCCAATAAATATATACCAAACAAGAGAGGTCCCAGGACTGAGCTTTGTGGGACACAACTCGTAACTGGTTTGGAGTCTGGCATGGCTCCAGCAATTTTAACCATATGGGTTCTGTCCTTGAGCCACTGTGCAATCCATCTAGTGACATAGGGGCTTATATTTAAGCTGGTGAGCTTCTCTAGAATGCCCAAGTGGGGTATTGTTGTGAAGGCTTTTGCGAGGTCCAGGTAGGCTGTGTGAACCACCTTCCCCTCGTCAATGGCCTTGGTGACTGTTTCAAAGAAATCAACCAGGTTAAACCTGGTAGTGCTGGTGTGCTCTCAGTAGCCCTGAACCAGGCATCTGTTACTGCACAGATATCGATGTTCTCCATGCCAAGGAGAGTTTCTGGTGCATGCATCTGGAGGTTTAGACTTCTGGCGTTGGGTAGCATTACTCTTAGTTTCTTATCCCATGTGATACCTATGAAGGTGGGTTTGTCATTTGAGCCTTGCCTAACATAGGCACTATGGGGGTAGCAAGAGCCTTTGCCAATATCTGAAAGCCCAGGGTGACAGGTGCAGGCCATCCCTAGCGAAGCAGGTAGTTCAACAGAAGATGAATATGTGAAGGTGTAGTGCCTGTGATTAGTTAGCAGTAGCATATATGACTGCTCACGTGGACACATGCCAGGTAAGTCATATGCACTGTGTCACAGGCAATGTACATGTGAACAGGACAAACAGTGACATCCTGTCAAGTTGGACATGGACATACATATAGTAAGCTATGCAGATGGCACTAGGAGTCCACAGAAGCTCTATAACTATGCATTGCAGGTGTGATCAGTATTCCAGAGTAATTGCAAGCAAACATGCATGCAAACAAAGCTACAGTAAACAGGGCTGCATGTAGTCCATTGTACAACAAACAAGCTGTACCACTTCCAGTAGGTAACAAGGTAACACTGCAAATATGCAGGCACTATGCACATGTACATGGAAATACACAGGTCAGATGGCTAGGGTCCAGTCTCAGCGCACACAGGTGTACAGACCATGTACTGTCAGGATGTACACTAACTGGATGGAAACCCATGTGCTCATACCTGCAGTAATACACATGTCAAATAACAGACACTGAGCCTTCACTCAGTGGTTCCATACTTAGTAGGATGTATGCTACCTGGCCTGCCACCACAGTATCCCTGACATATATGGGGACTCTCCCTCCTGTGACAGTTAGTTTTGTGTGTTGGGGCTGTCTAGCATGGTATGAGATGTGAGCATGCAGTGCTAGGGTGCTCCTGTGTGTCCTGTACCAGTAGTGTAGTACTGCACACATATCAACATCCTCAAACATCTGCATTGCAGAGTCCAGTGTGGGCAACATGCCACTTGCAATTTACATGTCCATCATTGCGTATTACTACATTCATTACCTTATCCCCTGTGCTACCTATGTATGTAGCCTTCTGTTGACATCATTACCACCAGTATGCCAACATGTGCAGATGATACACTATGGTAATTACCATGGGTGTAGACAACAGTACATGACAATCACACACTTACTGCATCAAGCATGCTGTGATATACCCACAATTAATTCAGCACACAGTACTGTTAACAACATGATACTATTACTACACATCTATGTGGTCACCCTGTGCATCAGCAACATGTTAACCTGTACCTGCACAGTTGTTACAGATTGCAGGAGGTGGCACAGTTTCATCATATGCACAGGGTGTGAACTTGGTATGCCTGAGTCAGCCACCGATACCACCGATTGACATGTATGCGTATGTGTGTTGGTGAGGGACAGCAGTAGAAGGTGGGGCAATGTTGATGCAGTGTGTGCGTGTATGCGGTAGCCCTAGGTGTTGTCAATTTGCATGTGTGTATTGATGCACACAGTTCCACCTCATGGCTGCCATATACTGGTGTTTGTGGACAGCCACAGACTGTACCTGCCAGGTCATACAGATCAGTGTCTCTGGCCACAGACACGGTACCTGTGCCTTGCAGGGGTGATACGGACCGTATCCAGTACCAGCCCAGACTGGGTACTGTCATCAGAAGCAGGTGTTCATTGACTGGACACAGATCCCTGTCGGGCCTGGCCAGAGCCACGTGCACGTGATCTCCTGGGGCGGTCTGATGACAGCACAGACCCAGCATTGCTGGGGCTGCTGCTGGCATTACGGGGGTAGCCGCGGCCCTGTTGTCATCCGTGACGACTGCCAGCTGCTGCTGTTGCTGACATACGGCCACGTCAATGCCTCAACCGCCCACCATCGCCCTGGCTCATGGACATGTAGTTGTGGAACTGGTCTAATATGTCCCCACAACGTCTGTCTGTGACATCGGTGAAATCACGGATGGCAGCCGCAATGTCACGCATACTGTCAGTCATGGCTGTGTGACATGCTGTCAGCTCCCTCAGACCCCGTCTGGTGTACCGTTCCATACGTGACTGTGCCTGCATGACAGCCCGAAACATAGCTGAGGTTGTAAGACCTCTGTGGGCACGTCTGACAGGGCAGTATGCCCATGGATGCTCCCACAAGAACCCCTGGACATCTGTCTGTGTGGTACCATCTCTGGGCCATGCCCATGGCTGCTGTGTGGGGAGGCATGTGCCACAGATACCACATTACCCTGGTCAATGCTCACTGTATGCTGTCCATCACCTAGGGACATTGGTGACAAAGGGTGTATTGGCAGGATAACTGTGCGCATTGATGGGGTCGACAGCTGTGTACTGTCAATCGGCTGACCAATGCCGGACCCTGGCATACCTTCCTGTGCCATTACACAGATGTCATCATTATCAGTACCCATGGCACCTGATTCAGGTTCCCTGCTACATGACACCAGAGCAGCACCAGAACCTGTGGGAGGGAAACAGGAAACACAGTTTACAATGTCTACACATTACCAGTGATGCACACATGCACACATGCACAGGTGCACACATGCACAGGTGCACACATGCACATGCACACGTGCACACGTGCACACATGCACACATGCACAGGTGCACATGCACAGGTGCACATACACATGCATGTACACATGCAGGTGCACATGCACAAATGCACATGCACACATGCACGTGCACACATGCACATGCACATGCACAGGTGCACATGTACACATGCACATGTGCACACATGCACACATGCACACGTGCACATGCAAGTGCACACATGCACATGCACACATGCACACAGTTTCACACAATTGTACAGTACTCAGTATGCGTGATATCAACACACAGACACAGACACGCCTACATGCATACAAAGAGCACTACTAAGTGAGCCAAATAGTACTATTACTATCAAAACTATTACAGGAATTGTTAACACACACTCACCAGCATCTATAGGCTGCATTGCTGTTACACCAGAGGGACCTGCAGACGTGAAGAAACTAATGTCAGTGGGCACAACTGTGCCATTGTTACTGAGTATGATATGGGTCAGTAGTACAACAGTCGCATTTCACAGGTCAGCTGCTAATATTGAGAATATCATACTTGCACATTAAATACTATGGTAACGGCTACAAACCAAGGACACACCTCACACATGCATTAACTACCAGTGTACACAACAGTCAACTACACATATGGCATATTACCTGCACGTTCACTGTCTTGCTGCTGCGTGGCTCCAGCCTCCATCATAATGCATGTCTGCTGCTGTTGTTGTTGCTGGCGGACTGGAGCCACTACACTCATGAGTAGTCCCTCCAGTCTGGTGTGTGGGAGATGTGTAGCCACCCACCACCTGTGGTGACCTGTTGCCTGTGGATATCCGATGCACGCTGATGGACATGTCTGATTAAATCACTGCAGTGATGTCGTACCTGCTCATATGTCCTATTATGCGTGCCTATGTCATTTACCCGACGGACAAGGTCTTGCCACAGTGCAGCCCTCTCCTGCTGATTCTGGCTGGTGCGGAAAGAGTATTGCATAATCCGCACCAGGCTCTGGTGTATCTCCTCATCCTCAGCTGTGGAGTAAGTGGGATTCAGCGGATGGGCCATGTACCTGAAAGAAAATAACCTGATATCAGCAATATATGTCAGCAGAATTTGGCACACATACTACACATGCTACTCGACTGTTATGATACAACATATCTCACATATATAGCATCTGTCTGTCTATTGGTGGATACACATGTAAATGGCCAGGTATCAGTGCTCAGCCAGCAACTGTGCAACAGTACCTGGCACACTCCATACGACATACTACCAAACCCCAGCAGTCAGAACACTGATTCAGGTCAAGAGCACCTCTTCACTCTGGGGTTTGTATCTAGGTACTGTATGGCCTACATCATCAACTACTGTGAGCTGACCACACACTGATTGCCCTGGATATACATATCCCACCTCCACCACCAGCACAAACGACTATAGTGAATAACATTACAGATGCAAACTTTACACTTTGTAACAGTGACATGGTATCCTTTCAGCCCACTGGGCCAGTGGCAGATACAACCCACAATGCTGACCCCTACACAATTGCTTTCTACAGACATCTCCGAGAATGCATGGATCATGCAATCCCATATATGACCAAGACACTCTCCACAATGGGACAGCATCCTGTCTGGTGGACCCCAGCCATAGACAGATTGTATTACAGAAGATGGAAGCTACTGCAAGACAGAGCATAATTCCATAAAGGGAGGGCATGCCTGAGCAGCACTAGTAAGGATCTATTTTCCATCATACAAACATCCACGGGCAACTTTGAGAGGGAAATCAAGAGGGACACTACAGATAACCAGAATGCCTTCTTCAGTTATGTTAGCAACCTGGTCAGGATCCATCCTCTATGCCCATAGTTAGTACACAACAACAAATATTTCACTGACACCACAGATATTGACAACATTGTGGCAGACAGGTCCAGTGCAGGTGTCACCCCGCACTCTCCCCCAAAATAAGACATAGTTATCCCAGCTGACTGTAACCTCCCTGTCATCACAGATGTCCAGGTGAGAGCCACCCTCAGGACAGCAGAATACACAACATGAATGGGACCTGATGGTATCCCCAGTTGCATGCTACATAAACTCTGACAGGAGCTAAACACACATATAGAAGTGCTATGTAACACTAGCCTGACTACAGGATATGTACCTGTACACTGGCGCACAGCAGCAGTGGTTCCACTCCACGAAGGAGGCACCTCAACATACCAATACAATACAACACAATACATTACATTACAATACAATACTGTACAATATGCTATTGCCCCTGGGATTACAGCAGCATACTGTTCTGCTACCCTGACCATTGTGACACATGTGGTGTGATGGTACCTGCTGCTGTCATACAGTTACACAGGGTGACTCATATGGCATATTACCTATCTGACTAACATTCAGCAGGGGTATGTGTGACGTACTCATGGGGAGTCTTGCTTCTTAACACTGTGTGGTTTATTGCAGGGTATGTCTTATCTGTGGGTAGGAACTTTTACCTCCACATGTGCACTCTATTGCAGTGGCACGGATGACACACAGCAGTCATTTAGGTTGTGGATGGTGTGAGGTGTTACTATGGTTGTTGGACATCTGTCATGGGTGTGACTTACATATGTAAATCCGAGTGGTAACCTCTATGTGGGTAGTATATGTGTACTCTGTGGTGTTGTCAGTCACTGTGCATTGGTAATGTGTTTGAGTGCATTGTCACAGTGTTGTACATGTCACTGTGTCCTTCTCCATATCTGTAGCTGTCATGTGAGGTCCATACCATGGCATCCATTATGTGGTGTGGAGGGTACACTGACCTACATGTCTATAGCTGACACACCATGTTCGCTGACACATACCATGTGCAGGTATTCCAGGGATAGTGTGCCACTGTGAATATCATTGGGGCCACTATTGTACACATTTATGACCCTGTTCACCCCTGACACATGCAGTGGTGGGCAGCCAATCACATATCTGGTGGTTACTGGTGTAGGTGATTTGGAATGTGGTATGGTACTCGGTTTTGACACTGGTGTTCACTCCATGCCTTTGTCACCAGGCACCTGTTGCAATACATCTGTACACATGTGCCTCACTCAGAATTTATATACATCTCTCTCTCTCTCTCTCTATATATATATATATATATATATATATATATATATATATATATATATATATATGTCTATATACATATATATATATATATATATATATATATATATATATATATATATATATATATATATATATATATGTCTGTATACATATACACATATATATATTGATGTACATATATTGCTATAGATGTGGAGAGGGGGGACACAGAGGGGGTGAGAGTGACAGAGGAGGTGGGACAGGCTGTGTTGAAGGTCTTCATATACAGTCATACCTGTAGATAGTCAGATCAGTCTGTCTATGTATATGTATCTACATATATCTATATCTGTATGTGTGCATTACATATATATGTTTGTACAATATTCCATCTACATCTGTCTATGTATTCCTACATCTCTCTCTCTATGAATGTATACATATGCATGTCATATATATATATATATATATATATATATATATATATATATATACATACATATGTTGACATACATACGTATCCATATGATAGACAGGTATATCAACATGTTTGTCTACCATACTGTATACACACACTAACATACTGCTAAACATACATAACTGTGAAACCTACTTTGTACATGGCACTACAACCTACAATCAACCAACATTGATATGTGCACATAGATGCTCTCACATACAAATGTATGTACAGCCTTCACTGATATGTATGTCCCCTGCCCTTTACACATCTTCATATACATATGGATACAGACCAATGACACATATGGAGGGTTCACAGTATGTAGACCTTTATAGTATTACTTTACATTACCTGTGTTTGTCACAGCTGCTTGTGTTGCCGTCTGGTTCTCTGTCCTGCTGCTCCACTTTCCAGTTGTCAGCTTTCAGGTGGCTGTTGCTGAACAATTTGTTTGTGTCTGCTTAATTGCAATTTTCTCTGTCTCTGTCTCTCTTCTCTCTCTCTGTCTGTCTGTCTCTCACGTCCTTCTCAGGGTGCAATGAAAGTATTGCATGTGTGGACTGGGAGTACAGCATACTTTTGTAGGTATCTGCATATGCCCATGTGATGGCCTCTGCACCAATTGTTAGCCAGCATTTGCTAATTGCATGCAGCCAGTTCTGTACTGATTGCAGTCCTCACTGTGACTTCAGAACAGTGCTATAAAAAGGTATGTGAGATAGGCGTAGCCCTTTCAGATTTTAAGGGCAGGGACCATGCTGGTATGCTGTGGACAATGTTCTGTGAGTGTAAAGGTTGGTATCTCTCTCAAATTTCCAGCTGTGTTGTAGATTAACATTCCTCCATGCATTTCTCCAGTTTCCTGTACTAACTGTGTATGTACACTGACACCTACAACTACTACTACTGTTAATGTGTGTGTGTGTGCTTTCCTTTCACTTTTGTTTGCACTTTGTTGCTAAGGCTTCAATATTTGCCCTTTATAGTCACTACTTGTATGCCTGCTAGGTGTCCTGACTGTAGTGTGCTGCTGTAGCTTTCCTATTTTCCATGTACATTCACACCTTGGAATGCTTGCTATATCTGCTAAGGTGGTCTGGCCATGGTGTGGGCCTTGACATCTATTAGGGTATTTGAGTATGCTGCTGAGCAGGCCCCAGAGACTCTCAGGTTCATCTGTTATCTGCCTCATGGAATGGTACATATCAGTGGGGTACACCCATTAAATTGTCTGGTATGCTGCAGTTGTGACTGTGGGTTAGCATGAGCATATGTATTACTACACTTATTCTGCCATGCAAGTGGTGGATACTTTCAGGACTCCATAGTTACCATTGCATGTGTTGTTACACCTTTCTGCCTACTGTTTGTACATTTCACATGGAGTATGTGGGGCATCCCTGTAAATCATTCACTGTTGGTATGTCTAGGCTCTTAACTATTAAAATATGGTGGTATCAGACCTCTCATGTGTACAATTATTTGAAGGTTGTCCACATTACTGCCTCATATTTTGGTCAATATCTCATGCACAGCTTTTTCTGGCAAATCACTCTGGGCTCAGGTCGGACTATAGTATGAAACATTAAAGTTTCGGACTTCATACCCTTCCAAACATCCCACAAAATGCAGACCCTGTTACTCTCTGAACTGTCTGCATTTGTTGTAACAATATTTGTAATGTGTCCCTGGTTTTGGGCCTTTGCTCCACATATTTTATTACTTGGTCCAGATGTGTTCCTGTAAGAGGTTGTAGGGTATGGGCAGTGATTATCCTGCTGTGAGTATGTGTGTGGCTTGCAAGGTGCTATAGTGACATTATTACCTACTAGCTACCAACTAGCATGGCTGTTTCTGTTCACACACTACTATCATGGAAATCCACTAGTTTTGATAATAATTCTAAATGGCACATCTATATTCCCTTTACATTTATTCCTACTATTACATGATATATTTATTTTAGCACAATGCTCTTGTATAAGAGTCATGGCTTAGTGGTAAGTCATGCAGACTACTGTTTCCAAGGTCCTGGGTTTGGGACTGCCAGTGTGATTTTATTTTGCTTCTGAACTGACTACAAGACCTGTCAATCAAAGTGACTAAGGCACTCTTAAGCAGTTGTAACCGGGTTAGCGCTGGTTTGCGCAGAGCTCACACATGCGCACTGGCGGTTAGCTCCACGCACACAAGCACACACCTGCTTACAACCGCTTAAACGTGCTTACTCTTGCGCACACCCGCGCTGTTTTCTTTGAAAGAAAAGAAAATGGGGAGACAGGAAAGTGGTGAAAAAGGGGTCACAAAGAGGGTAAGACAGTAAGGAAACAAGCTTGGGATGTGCAGGAGGGATGTAGGTAAGGCCCATAGCTGCCCCATTTCTTCATCAGCAACAGCTGTGCATATGTATGTAATTTGGTGTGACATTTGAAACCTTCCACCCCTGAGAGAGGTGTCAGGACAACAATAATACTTGTTGTACAGCCAATTGTAATTGATAGGTTCCATGTCCAGCAGACATGTGTGCGGAATGGGCAGCTATGTATGGGGCATAATTTTTTTGTGGGTACAGAGTGCCCTTTTTTTTTCAGGTGAGAGTGGTATGTCAGGTGAAGGAAGTCGGTACAGCTGGGGAGGTAGGTTGGGTAGGTAAACAGACAAGACAAACAAGACTCATACAGGGGTGGTGTATGACACATGTGGGGGGGGTTACACAATTGACGGGGACGGAGGTTTGGATATCCAGAGCCCATGAGCTTACAGATGGCAACAGTGGAACTGATATCTCCACCCATAGGCAGTTGCCACTGTTCCTTCACTGCCCAGGATGGGGCCCGTTAGTTGTGCCACCTGTGCCTCGAGCTGGCGTAGGGGCTCAAGAACAGAGTCCCGAATCTCCCTACGCACCACAGTCCGGACGTTACGGTGGGTGAGTGGTGGTTCTCCTCTGGCCACACTTGCAGAGGGGGGGGGCGAGCCCCATCCCCTGCAGCGCTTCCACCCGCAGGTGGCACAGGGCCACCGGAGGAGGGTCCGGACTCGGCACTAGTGCCAGGTGCACTCGCCAGCTGAGGTGGGAGAGGTGGGTCCGCTGGAACCCGCCTTCCCTGTTGTCCTATGTTTTGCATTATGTCATGACAGTTTGGGTTAGTGACATATAATACCATACACAATTAGTTGTAACAGCATGCATTAGTATTCCCATTAACCAAACACCCAGATATTCACACCATTGAACAGCATGCATAACACATGCATAATTTGAGCAGAAATACACAGTCCAACAACATGCAGGGTTAATTGATGGCAACAGGCCATCAGGTGTGGATGTATGAACAGGGCAGATGCATCAATGGACATGCAAATATATATGACCCAACAGGACAAACGTCCAGGGGTGTTAATTGTGATTGCACATACCATTTTCACGTGGAATGGGTTATATGTGGTTATAGGGTGGGGTAAAGAAAGTAATATTAACACCTTCGAATAACAATACATATGCTGTACATTTCTAATAGCTACAGTTATATACACACTACTGTTCTGATTACAGTTTCCTATATGATAACTATTTCAACTTGGTGATAGGACTGTTACTGCAACATCAATATACATTTTATGGTTCTTTATACACATTCATATCTAGCTTTGTTCAGCTACATCATCCTGCTACATTTGCTTTATATAGCTGTAGACAAGTGTGGATGTTTGGTATATCAGACAATCATCCTATCTGCATATTGCAGACTGAGAGCAACATATCCAGATTTTGGGATACACATTCCAGATGCAGCAACACTTTGAACAGATTTTGCTGTTTGGTTTTGAATCTCACATGCATTTCATTCTGTCTTGACTGCAGTATACTTTATTCAGGGGTTATTACTACTATATTGCTGGATTCATGAAGCTTTAGATGTTATGTTGCCATTTGATGCTTTGCATTGGAGAAAGATTGAGGGCATTATTTTTGCATCACGCTCTGGTGAGTCGTGCTATGTTTTGAACGGATAGCAGAGATAAGCCTCCGTGGTTCACCATTTTTAATGTTGTGTGTTACCATCTTTTGGAAATTGTGGTTCAGAGAACCCCTTTTTTTGTAAACGTTTTTTTGTAAACGGTTTCTATTGATCAGTTGGCTAATTCTATCCTGCGTCAGCAGACTATATGCACTTTGGAAGTTTTATTGATTTGTAGATTACTCATCTCTCCTTAACTGGTTGAGAGACAGTACCAGTTTCACTGTCACTATATGGTCCGGAAAAAGCCCTGACGAGTTTTAAACAGCATGAGATCAATGTAAGTCCAGCTAGTCAAGAAAGAGGTAGGTAGGTGACCTGCTGGGTTTAAATAACTTTGTATGTAATGTGCTTCTTCGAGGCGTGTTAGTGTTTAATTACGGCTTATGGACTGTGTCAGCAAATATTACTGTAAATGGGATGCTGCTAGCTACACCGCTGTGAACAACCTTTTATGGACACTATCAGAAATGTAATTTAAATGCATTGGTTTAGCAGTACCTTATTTTGTGCATGAGAAGATAGCTTGATTGCACTACAGCAACGCTGCTTAATACGTTTGAGTTTAGATGTGTTTGTGTAGTACACGGCTTGTGTTACATGCATCGCAACTAAAAACTGTCTTCATAATGTATGTGTGCAGATGGTTTTATCTTTTGTGAAATATGAGAGTATTTCTTTATACATTTTCTAGAGTAGTGAGATTATTCTGCTCTTTGAGAGGTGTTGATGTTTAAAACCTTTGTAAATGGTCTATTTGTAACCTTGGATACATGTTTAATTGATTGATTGTACTAATGTTCCCGCCAAAATGTTTTTATTTTATTTAAATAAGCGGCTATTGTGTCAGAAATGTGATTATCTGAGGAAGCATAGCTCCGCTATGCGAAAGCGCTTATTCACTGTATTTTAATCTACTGTGTTTTATTTTATTAAATACTTTGCAACATTTCCAACGGAGACTATTTTTTCGTGGTGACTCCTTCACGTTTTCGATCCTGATTATCCTGGTTACAGTGTCGGAAGGAGTCTTTGAGTTCCAGATAACAGTTCTGTTATTTTATTTTCCTGCATTGGTGTGCTGTTCCTGGTTCTACACATGGATTCGGTTGATATCGAATTGGACTTCAGACCAGAGACGAGGGAGGTCATGCTACCGGCATGGGAGTCGCTTTTACATCGGGATACCAACCCTTTATTGACTCTGGATATATCCAACCAGTCCGCTCCGGCAAGTGCCACTAGCAACAGCGAGGTACTATCTGAATTTAATGTTTTAAGCAGAACTTTTCAAGATGATTTATTTAAATTACAGAGGTATGCCTGGCAGCGCCTACATCTTGAGGCATGCCTCCACTTTAAAGTCATACCTCGCGGTATGCGAGTGTTTTGCATGCCGACGTATGGGGACAGCCACCCAACGCTTTCACGAAAGTGGCAAGACCTAAACATAGGTCTAGGTTTCAGTTATATCAAACTGTTACTGGACTATTTTGCTCCGTTGGAGACGGAGCTTAGGAGTAAAGTTGACTCACAGCAGCGTCATTTTAATGACTCATATAATACAGCCTACTTCCAGCAGAGGCTAGACAACATTCGCTCACAAGTGCATTTATTCAGCGAAAGACTCAGGCAAGTGAAACAGAGAAAACTCATTAGAGACTCTAATGACTTTGCTAATGGTCAGATATTTGTATGGCCTAGAACTACTCGTTCTCCAGCTGTGACAAACAACGGGGTATCTCTACAGACTACCTCCACTCAATCCAATACAGCAGAAGCTAATGTCACGCACCTTGTTTCCATTGATAGTTCTCAATTTAGTGTTACTCCAGCTACATCAGCACAGGATAGTAGTCCTGTGAGTGGGAATCTTGTCAGCCATACACCCCTTCCCAATCAACAAGCTGATAAAGTCCATAAGGCTTCTGGAGCCAGACCAAAAGACACAGCCAGTACATCTAATCTTTTTTTACCCTTCCCCGTCAAACAACAGACGGCATGGAGAGGCCGCTCCAACAGCAGGGGGCCCCGCAAGAGGAAGGGGTCAGAAGAAAAGTATGGCCAGACGAGGAAACAAAGGAACTGAATGACTTAGTTTGCAACCTTTCTGACATCTCTTTGTCGGATTCTGCAGTATCACTTCTCAACAAGGGTTTAAATTTTATACCCTCTCAACTCAGTAGTTTGAATGAGACTCTAGTAGACCTTAGATTATTTTGTCGCAATTTAGCTCTAAAATTGTTTTTCAAAGATAATTCTGCTATTAGAACTGAAGCTGTTAAACAGTTTTTCAAACGTAAGAGTAATTACATGCCACCTATCCCACATGATGTGGAATGTTTCTGTAAACTGTGTGAGAAGGATATTTATGATTATTTCGCTAGCAATCAGAAAAGATGTAAATTCTTTAATCTGACAGAATTAGAACAGCGATCACTTAAACAACTGAAAAGTGATCCTGCCTTAACCATCAAACCTGCAGATAAAGGTGGGGCGGTGGTTTTACTTAACACTGCTGAATATGATACCACCATGACACATATGCTAGCGGACACTAATACGTACTCTGTAGTATCCAAGACCTTTGTGGATAGTTTAGTGAAAAGAATACAAGCAGATTTATATGATCTGTTACTTTGTGGACAAATCAGCTGTGAAACATATGAATACTTTATGGTTGAATACCCTATATTACCAGTTATAAAAGGTTTGCCCAAGATTCACAAAAATGTTACTCCCGTACCCATGAGGCCAATAGTGGCAGGTGAGCGATGGTGCACTTACACCATATCCTCCTTCCTAGAATGTATGTTGAGACCGATTGTGAATGACATCCCTAATATACTATCAGACTCCTACCAACTGATTGAGTCTTTGAAAGATTTCAGACTTGACAAAGATGCATCTAACTACCTTCTGGTAACCATGGATGTGGTCAGTCTCTTCACGAGTATACCTAATGACCTAGGACAACAAGCTATTAGTGAGTTGCTGCATTGTAGGTCTCAATACACAAGTAATAGACAGACACTGATTAATTACTTACTTGAGCTAGTACTTAATAATAATGTCTTTCTGTTTAAAGATAACATCTACTTGCAGAAGTGGGGGGTTGCCATGGGCACCCCCTGCGCCAATAGCTATGCTAATTTGGTGGTTTTTGAATGGGAGAGTAATCATCTATTTAAACATACCCAGTTCAGTAATGTTAAACTCTACAAGAGGTTTGTAGATGATGTACTTTTCATATGGGAAGGTAGTCATAGTGAATGTGTCAAGTTTGTTAGAGATGTAGAATCTATGAGCTCTTTTCTCAAGTTCACTGTTGAAACTTCGAGCTCAGAAGTTAATTTCCTAGATCTAACTCTAAAGTTCAGCACAGGCCACAACATCATTACAACACTCTACAGAAAACCCACATGGAAGAACTCTCTCCTTAGGTTTGAAAGCATGCACCCTAGACATACTTTCTCAGGTATTGTAACTAGCCAGTTGAACAGATTATCGAGGATATGTACCGATGAATCTGATTGTTTAAAAGAAGTAACCTTTTTAGAGCAACTCTTTAGAGATAGAGGCTACAGTAACAAATTGTTAAGAGACTGTAGACAGAAGGTATTAGGTACACCTACTAGAGCACATATTCCTGAATACAATTCATTTGGATCATCGCGTAATAGCATCAGAAGACATGATAACGCAGCTATTGTGTCTTTTACACTGAAATACACGAGTGATGTGTTTAATATTCAGAACCTAATCAGGAAAAACTGGAACATTTTAAATATGGATCCAAGTACCACACAGATAGCTGGTAGTCGCCCGACCTTCAGTTACAGGAATAGCAGTAATCTCAAACAAATACTATGTATAGATAAGTACAATTCCATCAGTAATGTTATGACATCTAATAAGAGAGGCACATTTCCCTGCGGGAGATGCCATATGTGCTCCCACATCTCCACGGACCAAACTTTTCAACATCCTCATGGTCTATACGTGTTCCATCCGAAACACTTCTACAATTGTAATACTATAAATTTGGTATATTTGGCCACATGTGCATGTTGTCCTGCGTTTTACGTGGGACTTACAAAAAGGAGACTTAGAGATAGGTTATACAACCATCTCTATGATATAAGGAAAAGAAATGATCAAAATGCACTTGCGAAACATATCATTGAATATGACTCTCATCACTTCACATTTAAGGTGTTGCAAGTGTTGAGGGAGAATCCTAGAGGAGGAGATGCTGTGAATAATCTAGCATGCTTGGAGTTGAAATGGATACTCATGTTGAGAGCTCAATCTGCCCCTGGATTAAATCAGTTTTTATCCTTAAAACCCATTTTGAATAGTAGACCCCTATAAATTTTGCAACTGAGCCTTTATGAATGGTGATTGAACAACTTCGTATGTTAGGTATTTTAATGTTTGTTATCATTGTCATCCCAATCATATTGACATTGACACAACCTATATTGACAGCATGAGCATAAGGCGCATGGTCCTAGAGAATTAGTTTTAGCATCATAAGATGTTTCAGTAGGATCCATATCTTAGGACGATGGTCATCCATGAAAGGTCTAATCATTTGTGAGTTTACGTTGGGTAAGGAATATAACACGCTGAGAGAGTCGCACCAGTTCTAGTAATGGATATACTGCTGTGAGTAAGAACACTTCTTCTTCCGCAGTTACATCCAATTAGTTAAGATGTCCCTTAGAGGGTTTTCAGTTTATCTGTTATTTGTTTTTTATTTTCCCTTTTATCTTTCTTCCTTTTTACTTCCTTACACACTTGCCTAGTATTGCACGGTTGTTCAGCTAGGTGTTAAACATTTTATGGTTTCAGTCAGTTTCAGGTACTACTTTAATAATCCCTGTCGTGGATGGGCTGCTGTTCGCTGTATTGTCAGGACTAACTTTCTTTTAGATACCATCAGGATTGTAAATCAAACGCAATTGCTTAGCAATATCCCATCCTAAGAATGGGAAGATAACGTAAATGGTATTTCAGTGTTGCTGTATGATATGGCTGTACTGAGACGTTATTTTGCAGCTTATGCTGCGTGTCATACGTTTTACATTTGCTTAGCAAACCGCTTTTCTAGTAATTGCAAGTAGATGGTTCAATGTTTTTTAAACGACGTTAATATTTTGTATTTCAAAGTAGTAAGAATATATTTTTCATGTTGAGGAATGTTGAAGCTTTATAATTGTGTTTGATTTGTTGTACATAGTTTTATGGTGCTATGTTTATTTCCCATGTTATGTCTTGTTGCCGTTGATCTTACATAAGCTTTAGATGTTATGTTGCCATTTGATGCTTTGCATTGGAGAAAGATTGAGGGCATTATTTTTGCATCACGCTCTGGTGAGTCGTGCTATGTTTTGAACGGATAGCAGAGATAAGCCTCCGTGGTTCACCATTTTTAATGTTGTGTGTTACCATCTTTTGGAAATTGTGGTTCAGAGAACCCCTTTTTTTGTAAACGTTTTTTTGTAAACGGTTTCTATTGATCAGTTGGCTAATTCTATCCTGCGTCAGCAGACTATATGCACTTTGGAAGTTTTATTGATTTGTAGATTACTCATCTCTCCTTAACTGGTTGAGAGACAGTACCAGTTTCACTGTCACTATATGGTCCGGAAAAAGCCCTGACGAGTTTTAAACAGCATGAGATCAATGTAAGTCCAGCTAGTCAAGAAAGAGGTAGGTAGGTGACCTGCTGGGTTTAAATAACTTTGTATGTAATGTGCTTCTTCGAGGCGTGTTAGTGTTTAATTACGGCTTATGGACTGTGTCAGCAAATATTACTGTAAATGGGATGCTGCTAGCTACACCGCTGTGAACAACCTTTTGCGGGACACTATCAGAAATGTAATTTAAATGCATTGGTTTAGCAGTACCCTATTTTGTGCATGAGAAGATAGCTTGACTGCACTACAGCAACACTGCTTAATACGTTTGAGTTTAGATGTGTTTGTGTAGTATACGGCTTGTGTTACATGCATCGCAACTAAAAACTGTCTTCATGATGTATGTGTGCAGATGGTTTTATCTTTTGTGAAATATGAGAGTATTTCTTTATACATTTTCTAGAGTAGTGAGATTATTCTGCTCTTTGAGAGGTGTTGATGTTTAAAACCTTTGTAAATGGTCTATTTGTAACCTTGGATACATGTTTAATTGATTGATTGTACTAATGTTCCCGCCAAAATGTTTTTATTTTATTTAAATAAGCGGCTATTGTGTCAGAAATGTGATTATCTGAGGAAGCATAGCTCCGCTATGCGAAAGCGCTTATTCACTGTATTTTAATCTACTGTGTTTTATTTTATTAAATACTTTGCAACATTTCCAACGGAGACTATTTTTTCGTGGTGACTCCTTCACGTTTTCGATCCTGATTATCCTGGTTACAGTGTCGGAAGGAGTCTTTGAGTTCCAGATAACAGTTCTGTTATTTTATTTTATATGCTGTACATTTCTAATAGCTACAGTTATATACACACTACTGTTCTGATTACAGTTTCCTATATGATAACTATTTCAACTTGGTGATAGGACTGTTACTGCAACATCAATATACATTTTATGGTTCTTTATACACATTCATATCTAGCTTTGTTCAGCTACATCATCCTGCTACATTTGCTTTATATAGCTGTAGACAAGTGTGGATGTTTGGTATATCAGACAATCATCCTATCTGCATATTGCAGACTGAGAGCAACATATCCAGATTTTGGGATACACATTCCAGATGCAGCAACACTTTGAACAGATTTTGCTGTTTGGTTTTGAATCTCACATGCATTTCATTCTGTCTTGACTGCAGTATACTTTATTCAGGGGTTATTACTACTATATTGCTGGATTCATGACACTTTCTCACACTCTCTCACTTGCTTTCATTTTACTATTCAGGATGGTACTTACTTCTAGGCTTTATTGACATGTTTTACCTGTAGTCATTACAATCCTTTCTAGCAGTCTCACTTCTGTCATGTTTCAGTATTTCCACAGGGATATATTTCACACATGTGATTTCATCATCTTCTGCAGCTATACTTTTCAGCCTGCTGCAGGTTGTGTACTATTTTCTTACAGGTAGGGCATTTTTATTTCAGAATATATGTCAGACAGTTTCATTTTTCGGTTTAACTTACAGGCTGAAACACACTTTTGTAATCAAGCAATACTTGCAGACACTTTCACACTGTTACTTGCGGATTTTATTCCTCACTGACTACACTGCACTCTTTTGCTGACTGTCATACTTTTATATTTCTTTACAGTTACTGGTAGTGGGTGGCACAGTGGTGCAGTGGTTAACATTGTCACCTCACAGCAAGAGGTTCTCTGGTTTGATTCTTGGCTGGGGTGCCTTCTGTGTGGAGTTTGCATGTTCTCCCTGTGTTCGCGTGGGTTTCCTCCGGGTACTCCGGTTTCCTCCCACATTCCAAAGACATGCATCTGGAGCATTTCTCCCCGGGCCTCCGCTGAAAACAGGCTCTGTGGAACCTAGTCGGACATTCCCGGTCAACAAATGTTAAATAAATAAATAAATAAATAACTAGTGGATTACTGACCTGCCTGGTGGTGCAACCGCACCAGCCTATCGCCATAGGCTCTGCGGTTCACAGAACGGACACCTGCAGCTGTAATATAAATAAAGTAATATTGGAATACACATCTCCATAATATCAGCTAGTTTAATTTCTTACATACATAATTAAATGTTACTTACTCAGTAGTGGGGTGTTGGGTGTTTGCCGGGCCTCCTGGATCCAAAGGTTCAGTTGGTCCTGCTTGCATCTCTTCAGGTCCGCATGGTGGTGACGGACCTGCTCACCAGTCCTTGGAATCCCTGTGGAATTGGTGAGATCATGAGCCAACCGGTCCCACACCTCGGCCCTGTATGCTCCCCAGAGGACCTGGCCCTGCATGAGTTGGGCCTCATGATTATGTACTAGGAGCCAGACCATGTACCTGGACTCCTCAACACCCCACCTCTGTGCTCGAAAGCAACTACCCTCTCCTACTCCTGTCATTCTGCCTGCAGGTCAGTTCTACAATCATTTCTGCTGTGTATTCCCACCTATGGGGCTTATATAGTCCGTTTTTCCCGCACATATCTGTGATTGGCCATTTTGGAATTGTATCAACTTCAGTAAACCTGCATTGTCATGCTCCAGTTTGTATTCATTCCTATATATTAGCTATTATTGTGTTTCTAGGTACTGCTGTCATGGCTTAGTGGTTCTGTACCTTGACTATGGTGTATGGTATCCTGGGTTCAAATCAAGCCACTGCTTTTTATTTTTCATGACTGTCTAGACATGCTGAGGGGTGTGTCTGTGTAAAGGCAGTTTTGATACGGCTTGCTCAACGTTGCCCATCGGTTAGCTTGTTTGCATGGTGCGCAGCTCCGTGCAAATGGGGTACACTGCTTTAAGCCTCATTTGGCTATCGGCATGCATATTATGCTCAGCTCAGTTAGGGGCACATAGATTTAGCATGTTAGACCACTGCTCAGCTATGGGCACTCATTTTGCACCAGTTAAACCACTGCTCATCTACAGGCAGATGCACTCACTCTGTTAAACTGTAGCTCAGCTATGAGCACATCTGGCATTTTTTATTCTTTTGTTACCTCACATTTCTTCAATATAAATGGGCTATTTCATTACATTTTACATAAATTGTGGTTTTATGTGTACATATTTGTCAGGGACTTGTTTCCTGCTTATTTTGCAAAAAAAAAAAAATGGTGTTGTGGGGGCTTGAACCATGAGTGCCTGCTCTTCAGCCAACATCTCTACCTCTACGCTATTGCTTCCTGGTTTATTTTGCATATTTAGTTCTTATATGCTTTCCCACTGACTGCTAACTGTAGCTGCGCTACGGGCACGCATAAGCAAACGAAGACTCACGGTTAAACATCTTTACAATTTAAAAAAATTATATAACATGTTCATTTATATATTTTATGTTCATAGTCTGTGGGGGCATGTGTTGTGTTGTGTTTATTCACATTTCCGTGGACTCTGTTGTGGGTGTTTACTTTGGGCACTTTTACACTTCTGGGGGCATGTCCGCTTGCAGGGCTCAGCCTACGGACACGCCCCCTACTGTCTTACACGGACTGTGTTAGACTTAGGTGTGATTCAGCATGCTCTCATGAATATGCAAAGCATGCTGACATCACTCCGTTTAACTGCAGCCTCCGTGTAAGAGTTATAACTCTTACACGGAGGCTTCGTGAATCCTTGCCCATATCTTTTACTTCTACCAGCTTTACAGTAAAATACCATAACTCCCCAAATCTACCAGTTCTTGAACCCTACATACTCTTCTTTACCTTAAACAAATTTCCCATAATTAAACTGGAACTCTTAATACAATCACTGCCCAAACATGACACACTTGGCTCAGATGATGTGTTTTCGTAGAGTTTCTTAAAAATCTGGAGACTTTATCTCCCAACATATCTGTTTATATTTAACCTTTCACTTACACAACAAACAGAGATATGAAGAAAAAAAAGCAATAGTTGCCTCTTTCCCAAATGTAGAAAACCTTCCAGTACTTCTGATGTCTGACCCACTTCTGTGCAACCTTATCTAAGTAAACTACTTGAGAAAGCTAATTATAGCCATCTTGCTTGTTTTAGCAGTGCACTATACTATGTTCACTGAAGCATGACTTCATAAAACACAAAAGCACTCATAATGCACACATTTGACAATACCATATCAGCCCAAACTAACAAAGGTATCCTTATTAGCGCACTGTATGTTGACACATGTAAAACATGTAATTCAATTAAACGTGTAAATCATGTCATTCAATTAACCAAAAACTACTGTTACTCGCATATTCAAGTTCTGGACCCTCCACATTAGATTGGTTCTTCAACTACCTCTTAAATAGCATATGTTCAGTCCAACACAGTAACTCTTTTCCTTAATCTCAAGAAATCACTGAAGGACAAAATGCTATTGATAAAATCCCTCATCCACAGTTGTACAGCCTGACTTTATTCATTCATGCCTCCATGAAAAACATCAAATATACCTCCAACATAGTTTGCAGATTTATCTTCCTCACCTAAAGATAAGTAGGGTTGCCAACTCTGCATTGGATTAGCTTCATATGAAGGAATGTACAGACCTACTGCTTCTCTGCTTTGTCTGTAAAACACTTTTCAGTGACTCCACTCCTCCTGTTCGTCAATGCTACACAATCAAGTATACATCTTATCATCAGGTTTACTAACAGGCCATCTCTGCCCCAATATTTACGTGTTCAACAAACTTACTGGCATGTACAGACCACCTAGAAGTATCTACAACTTTTCTATTTATGCCAAATTCAGAGAAAAAATATCCTTTATAGAATAATCAACTGCTGATACCTGCTTAAAACCTCAACCTGTAGCACAAACTAAAGTAAACTAAATCAAACTAATCCTTTCTGTCCGTATTCAGCGTTTCTTTCTTACCGTTAAGAGTACTGCCAAGCAGAACAACTCCTATTACAAAGCTCTTTCTCATCTTCTAAGCCTGACTAATCCTATAACCTCTTATCATTACAAATCCAAGAATCCAGCTGTTAAATTACACTCACCATTACACTTTGCCCAAGTAATTCTTTTACTCCTTCTGTAGGTATGTATATACTAGTCATGTTCTGGAGTTTTCAATATTATTATTACACTCAGGCCATTGTATCCCTATACATACAAAATGTTTTTAGTATTTGTATTTTTAGACATGTATTATTCATGTTGTTTTGCTTTGTCAGTACATTAACTCTTTGCTTGCATTCTGTTAACTTGGGATGTAGCTGAAATGGCTCCATTCTGAATCAATCCACTACTCTGGTTAATGAAAGTAATCACAAAATACCTCACAAATAGAGAGCTCAGTTGTAATTTGTTGCTGCTGTTTTATGGCATCTTTTACATTTATTACCATGGAAATTGATATCTTTAATACTTTATCTAATACTGAGTATTCCTTATTAAGCTTATGTACATATTTTTCTTATATACTTAGCTTGTATACATATTTTCTTTTTTAACACCTTTATTGAATTATAAAAAATGGACAAACACTTCTAGGTGAGCAGATGAACAAACACATGACCTACGATAGACTTAATGCTTTTGTTATTACTTTATTCACATCGTTCACATTATTGAATTATCACTTAAGACATAGGAAACATACATTTTTATAAAATAAAACAAACCATATTAACATATTCCCAGTTGCAAAACATGCATCACATATATTCTTTTGTATTATTATCTTCAATTCAACATTACATAAATTAATTCCTGCCTTCCCTTAAACCTCACTTTTTCTCCACAACATTAGTCTGCATGTATTGTTCCCACATTTTCTATTTTGTTCTATATAATTTGTTTCTACCCTTTTTCTAAAGATCCCACTTTCATTTTTGTTATTTGTTACAATATTCAGTATATGAAATACATTTGGTTTAGACTTTGATTTCCATTTTCTAGTAATTGCATTTCTGGCAGCCACTAGAATTAAACTTAACAAGGCCTTACTATGTCTAGGCAATTCAGAGCCTGTATCCCAGCTCAAAAAAGTAAATTCCTTAGTTACACCCATTTGCTTACCCAATATTTTTGACAGAGTACTGTGTAGGGAATTTATAATGTCTGCCAACTCATCACATTTCCGAAACATATGTTCCCAGTTACCTCTTTCTTCTCCATCACACCTCCAGTATTTGCTATCTACATGTGGAAAAGTTATTTGGAGTCTGCTTGGGGTATAAAAATACATGTGAAAGCTTCTAAGCAAAAATCCTAAATATTCTAAGTTTTGTTGCTTATTTGGGAGGCATACATATGTCCTCCCATTGTTTCCTTGTAAATTGCTTAGCCAGTCTCACTTCCCAATCATTTCTAAATGCCTCTGATTGATATTTCTAGTTACCATGCAATATTTTATATGTTCTACTAATTATCCCTTTTTTAACAGCAACTTCTGTTTTAGATTCAACTAATAACTCCTTCAGAGCAGATCTTTACTTCATATTCCCATATTCCTTTCTCTTTGCCTGTACTCTGATATCAATCCCTGATAGGGAAGGCAATCTCTAGCATGCAGTCCATGTGTCTTCTTGGCCTCCTCTAATTCTGTTACCTTTCCTTTTCTGGTTATTTGCTCCCAATACCTTGGTTCCTTTGCCAGTTTCTCCATTAAATTCCAGCCCCTCTTTCCTATTCTCTGTACCCCTAATTGCAGCCATCCATACTGGCAACATCTTTTTCCATTCTCATGTCGGCTTAGTTCTTAGAATACTTTCTGCTACTTTACAAGTGTAATATGTATGGTTGTTAGTCATCTTCAAGATCTGCATCCAGAATCCAACTCTCTCCTTATTTCTTGACCCCCCCATCATAATCCTTTTCCAGTCTGAATTATAGCTTTCTGATTGTGTTATCTCTCTCTCTCTCTCTCTCTCTCTATATATATATATATGTGTGTGTGTGTGTGTGTGTGTGTGTGTGTGTGTGTATTTATGTATGTATGTATATATCAGCCTTAACCATGTAGCTCTAAAATAGCCATTGAAATCAGGTAATCCTAAACTATCTTGTTCTAGTGGAAGGATCACCGTATCCCACTTGAACCTTGCCCTTTTCCCCTCCCAGATAAAATCCTTCAACCCTTTATTAATGGCTGTCCACAACTTCTCCTCTGTTTGATAAAAATATGTGTGAGCTATATAAAATTAAAGGGATTAAAACATTTCACTGCTTGTATTTTTGCTATCTATATCCAAAAACAAGAGCTTCCAGTTTCTCAATTTTTTGTATTTTCTTTTGTTTAGTTTGTTCCCACATATCCTTAGCTGCCATAACAAGATCCTATTTAATCCATACTCCTCAGTACTTCATTTTATTGTATCTCCATAAATATGGATATTGCTGAACCGATTCATGTGTGGGTACATAGTTTACAGCTATAGCCTTTGTTTTATCTTCATTAATTTTATATCCTAAAAAGACTTGAAACTGTTTCAAAATGTTTCATAACACTGAGATGTCATTTTCTGGTTTTATCAGGTAAAAAATAATATTGTCTACAAATAAATTTAACTTTTCTTAATTACTATACCAATTAAATCCTTGAATTTCTGACTCCCTTATTTTCTTTGCTACTGGCTCTAAATATAATGCAAATAACAAAGGGGAAAGAGGACACCCCTACCTGGTTCCTCTGTTCAGACATAATTTATCATAGAAGAACCCTCAAACTTAATGTTTGCCTCTGATCCCTCAAATGTCCTTGTAATTAACCTTATTATTAAATCAGGGAATGCAAATGCTTCCATTGCCCTGCTCATAAGATCCCATCTTACTCTGTCAAATACTTTTTCTGTATCAAGACCCACCAACCACAATGGTATTTTCTTACATTCTGCTTCCCTCTGGATGATCATTGTTCTATTAATATTGTCAAATGTTTACTTCCCATCCACAAATACACATTGATACATATCTACCAATTTTGGCAAAACCTTTGCCATTCATTTAGCTATTATGGACATAACCAATTTATAATCATGTTTTAATATTGAAATGGGCCTATATGAAGATGGGTCTGATGGGTCTTTACCCTCTTTAGGTATCACGGTCACCACAGCTTTTTTTCCAGGATGTTGATGTTCTCCCCCCCTTTTAAATTACTGTTAAACAAAACCTTCCAGATATTCATTACTTTCTTCCTAGCTTCCACAAGAATATCATCTATTCTTGGAGGCTTTCCTGTAGATTGATTATATGTCAAAAGTTTTTATGTCATCTCTTTCTATTGTAACTGTTAATTTTTGAGCCTCATCCACCTCTAACCTTGGCATGATTGAGTCTTCTATAAATATTTCCATTTGAGATCTTTGTAGATTTCCACATTTTTCTACTTTCTACACATTTTTTGTAACATTTCTGAATATCTTTAATACCTCTACAGCATTTCTGTTTTTTTTTTTTTTTGTAGGCTCCCTGTTTGGCAACAATCCTTTCTACTTTATGTTGCCTAAGGCATTGCATTAAAAGTTGTTTTGCTCTGTAGTTATTATAAAAAAAAAAACAGTTACTTAAGAGCAGTCTTTCTAAACTCATGTGTATCATCCAGATACTCCCTTATTTTCACTTTAAAACATCACAGTTGTGCCTCTTCCTGTTCTGTGAGATTACCCTAATTTTGAAATACTTTAACTTTGTCATCCTCTCCCAATAATTCTTGTTAATTCTTAATCATATCTCTTTATTTTATTTCTACCCTATTTTAGACTAAATTTTCATTTTATCCCATTCACTAGCTATAACATCTAAATAAATTTCTCTCTTCCTTAATAAGTCTCAAATAATTTCTGCTACCCATTCCTTAAATTTCTTTCCTGTTAACAGGTAGGTTGAGAAGAGGCAGTGTCTCATTTTCACTTCATTAACCTGCATTTTATCTTAGTTGTTATTGGTGCATGATCTGAAATAGTGATTGGATGTGTCCTGAAGCTTTCAATTAAATGCACATTTTCCTATGAAATATAATTTCTGTGTAGTCTAGCCCAGTTATTGTACCTTGATGAATAATATGTACATTCTCTCCGCATTCCTGATACTGAATTCATGTCTTCCATACCAAATATCTTCTTAAATTTCTTCAGAAATCCACCCTGTTTTGTTATAGCTTCCCTTCTAGGTCCCCTAGATATCTCTTCTCTATTGCAAATCAAGTTCCAGTCCCCACCTATAAGTAATATCCTCTGCTGAAAGCTGATTATGTCTCCCAAAATTTTCTTAAGCTCAATAATAGCAGTTTTTGATATATAAATGCATGCCAGCGTAATCATGCTCAATTGCCAGTAGCCCCTTACTACCATAAATCTACAATTGTTATCTTTTCACCCTCTTGTATCACTATTGCAGCTCCACTAGCAATTAGCTGAAGTAATCCCCTTTTCCGTTGTCCTTAATACTTTGCTGAATAGCAGTCCTGAAATCCTTTCTTTAACAATTCACATGCACACTTCTTTCCAAATATGTCTACTGTAGCATTGCTATTTGTACTTTTGCATTTCTTAATAACATTGACTACTATTACTTTTTGTCTATTCCTGTGAGGCCATTGACTTTCCAAAATAACATGGATAGTGTTGCTATTATGAAGAGAAGTTATTATACCCACATATTATTTATATCAGCTTTTTTAAATGTCTATTTACAGCTTTTGTGTTACATACACCCACTGTTTGACATGTTGACCTTTTATACAATTGTTTTTTGTCATCTCCATTTGAACCTACATCACATTGTACAAGGCTTTTTGTTTTAATGAAAACTCTCAAACAAAACACCAAACATCCCCCCCAGAACACTCCATAATGTATTAACTTAAAAAAGCACACAAAACTATGTACATCTTTAAACAATGAAGTGTAACCATCTTGATAAGAACAATTTCCTAACATAAAATTAAGGTTATCCATGCTAAAGCACATGTTATAGCCTATGTTCCTACTTACACTAATTGTTGTCTGTTCTTGTTTTATCTTTATTCCTCTGCCAGATGTGAAAAACAGCTTGCATGCATTCTGAAACATTACCTTTTAGCATTAAGTGCACTAGCTATCTTTAAATAAAACCTAATTATACACTGCTCTAGTAAATGCATTGAGTTATTTAGGTACCAGGAAAACTGCTGTCTCTTATTCACTTCCAGTAATTTCAAACTCCCCAGCTGCAGACTTCTCATCTCACACTGAACATTTATTTGCTAAAGAAAAAACCTTTTACCACATCCAGTGTCCTCTCATTTTTACTGCACACATGCCTACACAAGAAAGTTGTTAATAGATTAAGCCAAGGGCATTAATCTATACATTTACCCATTCAAAAGCAAGAGAAAACATCTCAGCTCTACATATATTATAATCAATCCACTTTTACACCCTATGCCCCACCCCAACAGCCCAGAATTACAGCATATTAACTTGAATATGTTTTTGCCCAGGCATTCTTCTCTTTTTGTATTGTAATGCCTATGTTTCTTAAAACTAAAAAAAGTACTTGTTTACGTTAGTATTTTTATCACATCCAACTTATCACTGAAAATGCTTTACTATGTAACATGCAATTTATATCATGAAATGTTTAATACAAATACTGTTGAGGGACTTGGCCTCCCAGGTTGATAACAACCTGACTTTTGGCCACCACATTGTCTCAATTGTATGGAAGGCTTTCAACTTGGCTCACGTCATAAGTAAGGGTATTTCATCCAGGAACAAGGAGTTCATAACATCCTTGTACTCCTCCCTTATCAGACCAGTTATTGAATACAGTGGCCCCTTTGGCATGTATCTTTCCAAGCACATGAAGCAGGTGTAGAGACCACAGAGGTTCCTGACCAGGACAATACAGGGTCTCAAACATCTGTCTTATACAGATAGCTTAAAAGCCCTGTAACTCTTTTCAGTTTCGTACAGAATGCTCAGAGGTGACCTATGTCTGGCATACAAGGCCATCTCAGATTCAGCCTTGATGGAGCTGCTGCATATCCATAAGTCAAAATCCACTCAGGCAACACACATGCAAGGCCTAAACCTGGTCTGTGACATTAATAGAACTTGTTGCCGGGATAGATTTGTGTCTCAGAGACTCCCTCTCCATGTTAAGCAGAGTACCTCTCTAGCCCTCTTGAAGAAGAACCTTGAAGTCTGGATGGGAAACAAAAAATACACCCCTGGGATCCCACTTGTGTCTCTGCTGGAAAAGAGAAATGTGTGCTGACTTTGTGGGAACATTGGCAAAATTCTTGGCTAGGCTTATAAGGGCCTCCAGGCCAATAGCGTAGTATCATCCTATGAACCTATACAGACTGTGTTAATATTTTACTTGTTTTAGTTTTGTGACCTACTTCAGTTCCATCTCCTAACAATATTAAACATTCACTACCTCAGTTATTTGGAATAGCTGTATATTTTGTACAAATGTTAGAAGTGAACACTTGGTGAGGACTTAATCTTTACTATATGGATATGAAATCACTTATTAACTGATCTCCCTGAAGGACTTAATATTTACTATATGGATATGAAAGCACTTCTTAACTGATCACCCTGAAGGCTCCATTTTTATCTGTGTTTATCTGATGCATTTAATGAATTTACATGCACCTGTTCAGGGTTCAGAAGAAACTCATTTTACATTTGATCCTTGGGTATGGGTCCATTTTCTTAACCTGTAAGTTTCTTGTGCAAGACTCTGCTGTTTGTTTTGCATTACATGGTGTTGAACTGTGTAACCTGATCCATCCTTTTCCATGATGACAGTGGATAATTTTAATTAATCTTGCCTTGATGATCTGGTTGATCAGTGCTACTTTACGCAATGCATAGTCTGTAAAGTAAAGAGGCAGATGTTCATCAGCTGTGGTTCAAATGCACACATACTTAATCAACTGATATACAATAATGTCATTATTTAGATAGAGCACCCAGATTTTCAACAGTATATAATTAAAGCAAAGATAAGGTATTATTCATTTCCATTCCAGAATCAAGTTAATCTTCATAGACAGAAAATATAATTTATTTAAACAGACATCTAAAAAATGAATTAGCCATGGAGAAGGAAAGGAAACATTAGATAACATAGCTCTTTCTGATATAAAGTCTCCCTTCAAAAAAGACATTGATTATTGAGAGATTGAGAGGGTTAGTATTTAACCTTTATTATCAGATTCAGGTTCACTAGACTCAGTTTGTGTGTATTAATTTGCTGGAATTTTATTTTTTTTTTCATTTATTACATTTCGTAACTGGGTAGGTGGACTGATGGACTCTTTACAATCATGACTTGGGCATAGGTGCCAACTTCTTAAGAGGCCTGTGTGGAGCACAGACCCTAGCAATGTGTGACAAACAGTCAGAATGTGGAACACCCTTTTTTGCACTGCATGAAAATGCACACTTTCATGGGGCCTGGTTGAAATAGGCTTTCTGCCAGAAATATTAAGTTAGCAAATACTGTACATTTGTACAACTCAATAAGACACACTTGTCAATAAATAAAATAACATCGCAGAAACCATTCATAAAATGCAATATACTCAGTAGAAAACTGCTACACAACAGTATTCAAGTGCAACTATTTAAAAAAACATGCTCTTTAGCAACTGCTTTTCCAACTCCCCCATATCTTCTCCCAACTAAATCCATTAACTCATCCAGTCAAGAAAGAATCAGGGCAGAATCAGGAACAAATAAAGAATTAATCAGGGAATCATTTAAAATATTGCTATCATTACCTTGACACGTTGACAGAATAAGAGCATGTGAATTAATATACACTTTCTAAAGTAAACGAAGTCTATAATTAGTTATTAAATGTAATGCATCACCTTTTCTCCAAAAGTGACTAGTCTGGCTCTCAACAAATCAGGGACAAATCCAGAAATAATCAGAGGACACTTAAAATATTATTACTATTATCTTGAGACATTGACAGAATAGAGAATGTGAATTAATATGCATTTTCTGAAGTAAGTTTATAATTCTAACCAGTGGCGGCTGGTGACTTCAAATCAAAGGGGGACTGCAGGGGATAGCTAAATGGGTGGGGTCAATAGAAAGAGGTGCGGCCAACTAGAAAGGGGAGGAGCTATCCTCAAAACCACAAAAACTAACTTTAATTAAATATGCTACCCTGGGTGCCAAACCCTCATTATGAGAGTCCAATCAAGACAATTGAAGTATAAAAGAATAAAAATATTTAAATGCATTGGCTGCAAGACAGCTTACTTAATATCTAGATGGAAACAAAAATGTTGTGAGGCATGAAAAAATAAATTACTTTTTAAATACATTACAGGAATGCCAGTCAAAATCAAGTATAAGAAAAACAACCAGCACTCAACTCAAACTACCTCTCCTTGCCTGCAGTTCTAATTATAATTTATATTCAGCTTTATTAAAGCACCAAGTAACATGCTGAAAGTAGCATTCTCTGTGATGCCCCCACTTGTAAAAATGTTTCTTATCCAAAACAGACCTGCTGCCTGACAACTATCTACTTGTTTCATGGGCAAAACACGATCAAAGTAAAAATGAAAAGGAAACAAGAAACAAGCTCAAGATACATTGCTTAAATTATTACTGTACAGGTTATGGACCACACATGAATGGCATTCTGTTTAGTTTACTGGTAAAGCCCTCAGAGATCACTAGAAGTCTCCAACAAGTGTAATGAGCTTCTTAAAATAATGTAATCCTGTCCTTTACTACAAATACTGTCATATGCATTTCAATATCCAATGTTTATACATTATCTAGTTAAGTATTCTCTGCATGGCAACAACAGAAAGGCTTCAATGTTGGCAATTCTTTAACAGTATGCTTATTAAAGCTTACTTGCGTTATGATCTCAGACAAGCTTACTTGATGGTCATTAAAGCATTGCTACTTTAAAACACAGAGCAACAGGCACTTTGAGTAATAAGCATAAATCAACAGTACAAAAATATGACAGAAACCAGACCATTCTGCAAAATCAAGAACAGATGAAAAGCCACTGTAGTACTTGTGTCTACCTTGTATGGGGGGATATGCTGCACATTTACACTGCATAACTGCTCCTTGCTTTGCTTGGACACATCTAGAGTCACTACATGGGGGTGTGGGGTGCAACAAGTATGTCACAATTTGAAATGTCTCTGGCTGACGGTGATTGGCACTAACACATTTGTCATACCTCTCACCCTCAGGGCAAGAAATCTGGGCAAAGCCATACATAGAAGTGGGACAAAGGCCCAAAAATAAGGAAAATTTTTAAATATTGTTCTTATAAACTTAGAAAGATAATAGAATAGTAGGTCTTGCATTAGTATGAATTTTCTGAAGGATATGAAATCTGAAACTCAAATGCCTGTCATTATTTTCTAACTTCAGTCTTTAATGATTTACCACTAATTTGCCAAAAAAAACACAATTTTATGAAAAATGGACCAAAAATGTGATGCAACAATATAAAATAGCCACACAATACAGCTGGGAACCTGTCAAAGAAGGGGCACTTTAATATTAGTACTGCTAACTTGAGCAGCTGACAAAATAAAAGAGTCTATATGCATTTCTGAAATAAAAGTAATCTATAACTCTGATTATTACAGTTATTTCTTAATTGTAAACCCTCCATGTTTTCTTCCAAAATTGCTATTTTGCTGAGGGATTATTAGGGGAAGAGCAACATTTTGAGCCAAATTCAGGGACAGTTGAGAGGGTTGGCTATGCCTAATTCTATAAAGCAATTTGCATGTACCTCTCAACCTGTTAATGTAATAAATCTGGACAAGGCCAAATATATTGGGGGAACATATAAACAGTACTAAAAATTGCTCTTGTATAAACTGGGACAGTTGATAGAACAGGTCTTACTTTAGCATGCATTTTTCTGTAGGTTATGAAGTCTGAAACTAGTGTGTCATTATTTAGTGACTTAATTCCTAAATGATTTGCCAGAAAACCACAAATTTTATGAGGAACAAACAAGGGAGCCCGCAGGATTTTTTGCAGGGGGGTGCAAACCCAGAGCCCCACCCACATGGTTCTCCCCGCCCCCTGCAAACACAGCCCCGCCCACATCCACCCACCCAAGCCCCGCCCACACAGCCATTCCAGTGTCCCATTACTTGGCTATTTCTCCCCATTTGCCATAGACACTGTTCAAATCTCTGTGTGCATACTGTTTTATGCTTTAGTTGTACAATGATTACAAGCAGTTGGATTTAATTTACAACTTTTATTTCAAACATTATAGCCCAAACACTGAGACATTTACTAAACCTAAACAAAGCAATAGTCTTACAATGAAAACAGACTTGGCATTAAAGCTTCTCTACTTTTGAAACTCACATTCAATGAAACAGCATTGAAACCCACATTCAAAGAAAATGCATCTGGCCAGTGGCAGGTTATTTACCTTTGAACTGTTTTCAAGCAATAGGCTCTTTGCACACTGTTAAGACCATGCAAAATATTTGATTTACCCGATTGTATTAATTATAATATGTAATATATAATTGAATTATATCCCTTGTATTATACAGCAACACTTGTTTGAGTGTCTCTGCAAGTAAAAGTAATCTGAATAATTCCACATTAAAGATATCTGAAACTAAAGATGTTGTTGCTAGAAAACTGTATATTTCAGTGTTTCATCTACAAATTCAGTGCCTGCTTCACAAAGAATAAATTGCCTATGTTAAATTAAAAAATGGTAAGCTGGTATATTGCAATAGAAAATGGATGGGAAGCTGAAAAACAGGTTCATAGTTATTAGGCATCTCATCCAAAGGAGGACATCCTCAGGACTGCAGCATACAGATGTACATGCTGTAGGAATAGAACCTCAATCCTCTCCATTAAGATGCAAGTATTCTACTTGTGGTGCTACTAACATAGCTTTAAAACTTTATACCACAATAGAGATACCATTTGCTAAACAAAACAGTTGCACATTATAAATAGACTTTGCATGAGCAGCAGTAAACTTCGCTTCCCTTAAAACTTAGTTCCTTGAAAATTTACTTAATTCCACCTGCTAACTCTAACTTGGGCATTTCGCTTTCTCTCTCACAAACATACCACATAACCCTCAAGGCCTCAACCTTAGTGCAAGAAATCTGGACAAAGCCTAAAATAAATAGGGACAGATTATAAATATGTCTCTCATAAACTTAGAAAATTGCAAGAGTAACAGGACATCTAAAACTGAAACGTCTCATTATTTAGCAACTTCAATCCTTTTTAGGAGGAATATGGGGCAAAAATCTGGACATTCTGCAAAAAACCTGGACAGCTGAGGGGTATGCTACCTCCCTCTTATACACACACACACACCAAATAATTCTGGTCAGACTTGAATTAGTTCTGGGAAGGTTGCACTGAACAGCACCGTGCTTGATCTGAAGTGGGTGAAATACTGGTAGCCAGTGATAACTGATCTGCAGCTCAGCAATGTGGAGCATTAAAGCATTTTTAGCAGAGCATTGTTTCATCACTACCTATTGTGTTTGTACATAAGATGTAGCCATTTCAAATATTTGCCTTTTCTGATTACTACAGAGTACATTTACCCACCAGAGCTATTGTGTTTTGACTTCAGTGTGGAGCTTACCTAGTTGTTGCAGGGCTTGGCTTTTAAGTAAGGTAGCAATGCTTATTTACCATATACCATTAAAGCCACCCAACTACAAGTGTACTAACACACAGACACTGCTATAAGACACTGGTCTCCAATAAAACATAATGAGCTTCTGAAAATACTGTAATCCTGTCCTTTTATTACAAATACTGTCATATGCATTTCAATACCCAAGGCTTATACATTATCTACTTATGTAAATATTCTCTGCATGGCAACGACGAAAAGGCTTTCAATGCTGGTAATTCTTTAACAATATGCTTACTAAAGCTTACTGGCATCTTACAATCTCCGACAAGCTTACCTGATGTTCATTAAACCATGGCTACTTAAACAGTGCAACAGGGCACTGTGACAGCATGCAGTTCCTGAATAATAAGAAGCATAAATCAACAGTATAAAAATCTGATAGAAAAACAGAACATTCTGCAAAATCAAGGACAGATGAAAAGCCACGGTCGTATTTGTGATCTATCTTGGATGGGGGAATACTCTGCACACTTACACTACTACTCCTTGCCTTCCTTGGACACATCCAGAGCCACTACAATGGGGGGTGGGGTGCAATAAGTATGTCATAATTTGAAATGTCTCTGGCTGACCGTGATGGCTCTGACACTCATACCTCTCAACTTCAGAGCAAGAAATCTGGACAAAGCCATACATAGAACTAGAAGTGGGACACAGGCCCAAAAATAAGGCCAATTTTTAAATAGAACAGTAGTAGATCTTGCATTAGTACAATTTTCTGAAGGGTATAAAATCTGAAACTCAAATGTCTGCCATTATTTTCTATCTTCAATCTTTAATGACTTGCCACTAATTTGCCAGAAAAACACAATTTTATGAAAAACAGACCAAAATGTGATGCAAAATACCTGTCAAAAAGGGACACCTTTTAATATTAACACTGATAACTTGAGCAGCTAACAAAATAAGAGCATCTACATGCATTTCTGAAATTAAAGTAATCTACAACTCTGATCATTACAGTTATATATAATTGTAAACTCTCCACATTTTCTTCAAAAATTGCCATTTTGGAGGAGGGATTGTTAGGGGAGAGCAACATTTTGAGCCAAAATTGGGGACAATTGAGAGGTTTGGATATTCCTAATCTACAAAGTGATTTGCACCCTCTTAACCTCTTAATGCAGGAAATCTGGACAAGGCCCAAATATGTTGGGGAACATATAAACACTACTAAAATTGCCCTTGTATAAACTTAAGACAGTCTTGCATTAGCAGGCATTTTTTCTGAAGGTTATGACGTCTGAAACTCAATGTCTGTCATTTAGTGACTTAATTCCTAAATGATTTGCTAGAAAACCACAAATTTTATTAGGAACAAACCAAAAATAAGAAGCAAATATCTATTCATTCTGCAAAGATGGACAACTGAGAGGTATAGTTCAACCGGGCTGTCTGAATTTGCTACCCCCGTCACAAAATCATGGTCAAATGGAGCCTCCCCCCTGCAGCCATTCCAATGTCCCATTCCTTGGTTATTTTGCCCCATTTACCATAAACACTAATGTGCATACTGCTTTACTTCTGCGATGATTTAGGATTTCATTTGAAAGTTTTATTTTGCATTTTACAGCACAAACCCTAATACATATCTGTTAAACAAAGCAATGCAGTCTCACAATGAAAATAGACTAACATTAAAACTTCTCTGCCCTTGAAACTCACATGCATTGAAACAGCATTGAAACCCACATTCAAAGAAAATACATTTTGCCAGTGGCAGATAAACTCTGGGCTGTCTTCAAAATCATAGGCCCCTCGAACATAACATACACATGCTCTTTGATACACCTTCCTGACTGTATTACATTATATTCCTTGTACAATACAGTACAGTTGTTAGAGGGCATTTTAAATTTGTTTTGAACATTTTTCCAGTAAACAATGAAACAAAATGCATAAGCTAGTAATATCGCAATAGGGAATGGATAGCAAACTGATAACAGGTTCATAGTTACTAGGTATCTTTGCCAAAGAACTGCAGCATCCACCCCCTTTACAACACAGTACAGTATCAGCAATGCATCTACCTACTGTGGGAGTAGAACCCACAGCCTTCAGCATCAAAAGTAAGTATACTATCCTGTTGTGCTATTAACAGTGTGAACAGGCTAAACATAAGCAGAACTAAACTTTTGCTCCCCTGCAGCTCTCAACTCCTTGTAAAATCTACTCGACACTCAGCTGTATCTCTGAACGTTGCAGCACAAGAAATCTGGAAAAAGTCAAAATTTATTGGGGGCAAACACCAGAGACACATTTTAAACATTGCTTGTATAATGTTGGAAAGTTGCTAGAATAAAATGCTGCATTACCACCATACATTTCACTGCCACGTCTTGAACACAGGGGACCCTGTGCAAAACAGTCAGAGCAACATACCACTACGCCAAATCAGCTGTTTTGTGAAAGAGGAAGACTGAAACTTAAATGGCTATCATTTAGTGAATTCAGTTCTCACCATAGCACAGCTGTCAACCTCTTAGCACAAAATACCTGAACAAAGCCAACAATGGGTGAATACAACCCCCAAACATTCAGTGAATTCAGTTCTCACCATAACTCTCAACCTCTTAGCAAAAAACACCCAGACAAAACCAGTAATGGGGGAATATAGCTCTCAACCTTAGCACAATACCTAGATGAAGCCAATAAATACCTGAATAAAGCCAATACTGGGTGAATACAGCCCCCAAACATATTCATTGAATTCAGTTCTTACCATAGCTCTCAACCTTAGCACAAAACCTGGATGAAGCCAATAATGGGGGGAATACAGTCCCAAAGACAGGGACACATTTCAAATATCCATCTTGTACACTTAGAAGAAAATTGTTAAAATAAAAGCTTTTGTTACCATGCACTTTCTGAAGAATATGTAGTCTGATATTGAAATGAGTGTCCATTTTTTTAACATTTGTTAGCCAGGAAAGTCTGACTTGGAAAAAAAGCTAATTTTAGCAGAGGCCCAGGGAGAAACACTCCAGACAGCCAAGAATCAAACCAGAGAACATGTAGCTTTCAGGCAACAAGGACACATACAGAAACCACACATTTTATGAGGAACAGAAAAAGTATGAGGGAAAAACCTGCAACATTTTTACAAATGGTGGTGGGTAGGGAATTCAGGCTTTTGCCACTTGGGCCCAAAGTATAGGGTTCAAGCCTTATTCTCTACCCACCACCATGTAACACCTGGGGCATTTTACACACACACAATGTTAATCCATCTTGCAATGCAACTTTTCTTCCTTTTGTCTTTCTGCAGCTTTGCTCCAGCTTCTGGATTCATTAAGCATAAGTGCATTTAATTCAGTGTTACTGCATGTCTGTATGTACTTAGATACAACTTTCAGAATGCCTTATATTAAATACCAACTGTTTACTTCAGCTGCATTTTCAAATTTCTTTTGTTGGGTAAGCTGGGTCACTTCATTATTGTGATTGAGTTTATGTACAGTTCTTGACTTTGTTTCCAGTCTCTTAGAGTTGTACCTTAAGTAACTTACTCTCAGCTTGCACATTCCAACAGTTTAGTTTTAGATGATGCAGAGCACTGTTAACATTAAGTTCCTGTCGCAGTTCTTCATTTTCACTCTGTAAATACGTAATACCAACCAGAGTCTGAAATGGACTATTTTCTTTTTCAGGTTCCAACACTGGGTCATGTCACTCTTTTCTCAATTTATACATTGCTCTTTTTCTAACAACTTTAAATAGTTTTTTTTTCTTTTTGTCTGGTGTGTCACTTAACCTAGAATTCAGGTTTACTCTTATGTTACTCTGATTCAATTTGTACAAAAATGGTTCAGGCAGTCTTGGTGGAGTAAAATTTTCTGATGGCAAAGTCAGCCAATAACTTTGTAAAACTGCCACTTTATTTTTATTTTCAGAAACCATCTATTCCAAATTAGGTATTCATCCTCTTAACTCCTTCCAACTGACTTGGCATTTTCTTACCCTTAAATAAGGTTTCACTTTGCAGTGTTGTAACACTTCACTGTAAAACAGCCATTTGATTCTACTATAAAAATATGCTGATATAAGGTGTTCTCATTTTGCTGTACCATACACTATCTGTGACTGTGACCAGACCAGTTAGTCAGTACCACTTTACCGTGGTATGTGCTATGTTGCTGTATCAAAGCAGCACCTAACATCTATTTTCCTTCAATGACAACAGCACATATACCACATATAGAGTCATGCTTCTTATCTATCTTGCCTTTCATGTTTCAGTAAAGGCAATTCACAATCAATTTCACCAGGTTTGCACACAACTAACTTTCTTGCTGTGTATCATGACAAACCCTTTTTATTGTCACAGGGTTTGATGTTTAGTGGCAGCATCTTACAAACATAGTTTCACAGACTGTTACCAGAAAGTTTTGACATAATACACAGTCTAATCAAATGGCAATAAATAAAGTCCTTTTCCAAGCAACCCTTTAATGGACATGAAGACTCACTTTACTGCTATAGCAAGTCTGGGCATGGGTCAGTATTTCTTGAAGGTACAACAGTTTTGCACTACTTACAGTTCACTGCCCAGGAAGACTCGCTTTTTATTTATGCTTCTCATGCATTTTGACAGAGATTTTTGCTATTGTTTACTAAACAGAAGCAGATAGAGGTATAGACAGCACTTAGTAAGATTCAGTGCTGTATGAAGTTCCAACACTTGTAAAGAATTTCAACCCACTGCACATTTTTATTTTATTTTTCCCCCCACAATCCAGCAAGCTTGCTTACAGACACACACACACACACACACACACACACACACACACACACACTACTCACTCTGAAAGTGTCCCATCTTCCATCCGTTTCCTCCCGCTTGCAAATCCATCTGCTTCAGGTCCCATCTTTCATCCGTTTCCTCCCGCTTGCAAATCCATCCGCTTCAGGTCCCATCTTTCATCCGTTTCCTCCCGCTTGCAAATCCGTCCGTTTCAGTTCCCGCCTGAATCTTCCCGCTTGCGAAACCGAAACGTCCGTGTGAGTTCCCGCTCGCAAACTTGTAAATATGAGTGAGGCTGAGAGCGATGATGTCAGCATGCCTGCGACTGGACTGTCAGCACAGACTTCTTCTTAAAGAAGAACACACTAAAAAACTTTTTTAATTTACAGCATTAACTGGTCAGCCGATTCCAGGGGGGTGCAAGTGCACCCCCTTGCACCTGCCTGCGGGCGCCCTTGGGAACAAACCAAAAATAAGAAGCAAAAAACCCATTCATTCTTTGAAAATCTAGACAGTTGGTAGATATAGTTCAGCTGGGGCTGTCTAAGTTTGCCACCCTTCCCCCTCACAAAACCATGGTCGAATGGAGCCTCCCCCTGCAGCCATTCCAATGATTCATTACTTTGCTATTTCACTCCATTTACCATAAACACTAATGTGCATACTGATTTACTTCTATGATGACTTGAACTTCATTTGAAAGTTTTATTTTGCATTTTACAGCAGAAACACTAAGACATCTGCTAAACAAACTTGGCATTAAAACTTCTCTGCCCTTGAAACTCACATTCATTGAAACAACATTAAAACCCACATTCAAAGAAAATACATTTTACCTGTGGCAGATAAAAATTAATTCTGGGCTGTTTTCAAATCATAGGTCCCTTGCATATGAAACATACATGTGCTCTTTGATACACCTTCCTATTGCTTTGAAAATTTTTCCAGTAAACAATGAAACAAAACTGCCCAATTCAGAACATTTCCATCATAAAAGTCTACTCAAACTGCTACAATCCACTATTATCAGTAAATATGCACAATTCTACAGTTCACCATTATCAGTAAATATGCACAATCTCTGAAGTAGTAAAAAAAGTCATCTAAATAATTCCACGTTAAATAAATCTGTAATGAAGAGGTTGCTGCTAGCAGTCACCTTTATATTTCATGGTTTCATCGAACAATAAAGTGTCTGATGCCCCTGAGGAATAAATTGCCTAAATTACATTAAAAATAAGCTAGTAATATTGCAATAGGAAATGGATGGCAAACAGATAACAGGCTCATAGTTAGTATCAACTTTTTCAGTACAGCAGCATTCACTCCTTGTGGGAGTAGAACCAACAACCGTCTGCATCAAAAGCAAGTACACAACCTGTTGTGTTATTAACATTGCAAGCTGATTTTCCAAAAGCAGCACTAAACTTCTCTTTCCCTGCAGCTCTCAGCTCCTTGTAAAATCTATTCAATACTCAACTGCATCTCAACTTTGCAGCACAAGAAATCTGGAAAAAGCCAAATTTATTGGGGGGGGGGCTCAAAAGGCCAAAAACCAGGGACACATTAAACATCGCTTGTATAATCTTGGAAAGTTGTAGAAAATGCTGTGTTACCACCATACATTTTACTGCCAAGATCCCTGTGCAAAAGAGTCAGAGCAACACACCACTACGCCATATCAGCTGCTTTGTGACAGAGAGGAAGACTGAAACTTAAATGGCTATCATTTAATGAATTCAATTCTCACCATAGCTGTCAACCTCTTAGCACAAAACACCTGGACAAACCCAGTAATGAGGGAATACAGCCCTCAGACATATTCAGTGAATTCAGTTCTTGCCATAGTTGTCAACCTTAGCACAAAAAACCTGGACAAAGCCAATAATGGGGCAATACAGTCCCAAAAATAAGGACATATTTCAAATATTAATCTTATAAACTTAGAAAATTGCTAGAATAAAAGGTCGTGTTACTATGTATTTTCTGAAGAATATGAAGTCTGAAATTCAAATGCCTGTCAATTTTATTTAACGTTTGTTAATCAGGAGAATCTGACTTGAACAAAAAAAACAATTTTCAGAAGAGGCCCAGGAAGAAATAATGCAGACATGTCTTTATAACATGGGAGGACACAAAAGCAAACCCACAAACACAGGGAGAAGATGCAGACCCCACACAGAAGGCACCCCAGCCAAGAATCAAACCCAAGAACCTGAAGCTGTAAAGCAACAATACTACCACTGCACCATCAAATATCAAGCATTGCAACATTTAGGAACCACAGATATTATGAGGAACAGATCAGATCAAATAGGAGGCAAAAATCTGCAATTTTTTTACAAATGGTGGTGGGTAGGGAATTCAGGTCCTTAACACCTGCATACAAGGTACAGAGTTCAAGCCTGAGTATCTCTACCTAACACCATTTGTTCTCTAGCCACCAGTATATAATAACTGGGGCATTTTACACACACACACACACACACACACACACGAGAGTCCCTTCTTCTGTCTCTTTCTCACACACACACAGTCCCTTCTGTCTCTTTCTTTCTCACACACACACAGTCCCTTCTTCTGTCTCTTTCTCTCTCTCACACACACACACACACACACACACACACACAGTCCCTTCTTCTGTCTCTTTCTCTCTCTCACACACACACACACACACACACACACACACACACACACACACACACACACACACACACAGTCCCTTCTTCTGTCTCTTTCTTTCTCTCTCTCACACACACACACACACACACACACACACACACACACACACACACACACACACACACACACACACACACACACACACACCATGCTTCCCCCAACATAAATTCAAGCACACACACACCATGCTTCCCCCAACATAAATTCAAGCACACACACACCATGCTTCCCCCAACATAAATTCAAGCACACACACACCATGCTTCCCCCAACATAAATTCAAGCACACACACACCATGCTTCCCCCAACACACACACACACACACACACACACACACACACACACACACACACACACACACACACACACACACACACCATGCTTCCCCCAACATAAATTCAAGCACACACAATAAATTCAAAACTTCAAACACACACACCCCAACATAAATTCAAGCACACACAATAAATTCAAAACTTCAAACACACACACACCCCAATATAAATTCAAGCACACACAATAAATTCAAACAAACACAAGTACATCATTAATCTGACACACTTACCTGTCCTTTCTCCATACATGCATGTATGTCCAAAGACCCGTGTAATCCACTGCCCGCGAGATCCAAACCCCTTCCCGACCCGTGACTCCAAAGACCCGCGAGATCCAAACCCCTTCCCGACGAGAGACTGACTGCTGGTGTTGCAGTCCGGCCCCGACACGTTTTCCCAGCGAGTCTATGCAGTTTAGAACTGCACAGACCGTTCCTCATGTTTCCCTATGAGGACTGCCGGACTGCCTGGAGCATGCGCATAGACTTGCAGTAGTCTGGACTACTGCGCATGCGCGAAGTCCGCAAATTTTTAAAAACTTTTTTTTTTTTTTAAATTTTTTTATTTATTTGTTTTTAGTTCTTTTTGAGGGGGCTGCAGTCCGGCAGTCCAATAGCATGGGCCACCCCTGATTCTAACCCTTGCCATTTGTTAAGTATAATTCACCATATTTTCTCCACAAGTTCAGTAATCCACAACTCCCAAATGCAATCAGGAAGAACAAATAAATAATATGTAGAGGTACATCTCCCAGGCAGCAACAGTAGTCAGCGGTCCAGCAACAGCACCACCACAACCATTCCAACTCAAGTAAAGCAAATTTCAGCCATTTTGCAAGCTTTTTTCCTTTAGTTTGTTAGTCGTCTGGTATACAGTCACTGTACCTGATGAATTGCACTGCCTATAGCAACTCCTGTTCAAATGGTGCCTCCCTGTCCAGTCTCTGTATCCTGTTCCTCTTATCCATGGTCAGAGCAAACAAACATTCAAACAAATCCTCCTTAGCTCAATAATCACCAACCAGGATGCCGTGCCTCCAAATGAAGACTTCCTTATCCGCAATAAATCTAAGCTTGATTATCTTTTTGCCCCCGTAATACCCTTTTTGAAGGTATTGCAGCAGCATGAAAACTAGTAGTGGCATGCAGTTGGCCACATTTTGTGCTTCCTGATTGGCTTCTTTTGCATCAGGAACAGATGCTTGATTGGGTTGTATACCGTAATACCAATTGGCTTTAATTGTGATATATGAGCTATTCAAAAATTGCAAAGTGGAGCCACCACTGTTCAGTGTGGAACAGTGAACTAAATCAATCACAAATGTGGAGCATTCTATACAATCTGGAGCACTTGGTTGCTCAGGACTTGGGCCAGGCAGGCAAAGTCAAACACATATAGGTTCATCGATTAGTACTAGGCTGACTACTGACTGCCCATGTGGGCTATTTTAAGCCTAGCCAGTTACCCCCTGTAAGAATCAACCCTGTACTTCATGTCTATAAGGCAAACACCTTAACCATTATGCCGACCTCCCACCACTGGTCATATTTATGCTACAGGGAGATACACACACACACACACACACACACACACACACACACACACACACACAGACACACACACACACACACACACACTGGGCTGCAGTGAGATTAGGACCCCCTGCCTATCTAGTCTTACACACTAATGATCACAGTACTTATTGCATGCGCTACGATTGAAGTCTGTTATATCAATATGAAAAGCAGCATTACAGAAGCAGTATTACAGTATGAACAGATAAGCATACAGTATTAGTTAAGAGGTAGACTCTGTTTACAAGTACAACATAACAATTGTTGTATTATTTACAATGTGTAAATGTGTTTCCCTGAGGGACCTCTGGTTATAGCAGGATGTGCGCTTCTGAGAAGTACTTAACAGCACCGCTCTGTTTTTTCTATGTTGTTAGTTAATTTGTTGCTATGAAGCTAATTCCAGACAAACTTAGTCACTTTGCAATACATTGGCAAGAGTGGTGGGTTTTTTTATTGGCTTTGCTGAATAATATAGATTAGGCTAAAATCATATTGAATTTGATTACACAGAAAAGAGATCCTTTGCTGACATTTCAGAAACCACTGCCTGTGCCAAAAGATGTAGCAAACTTTTCTAAAAGTAATGCCTTTTAAAAAGGCAGACTAGAGAGACTTGTTGTCTCCTTCTGCCGTTATACAGATGTGAAGCAGCAGTTTCTTTTTTATGGGGTTCAGATTAGGTGATATCACACAGGCTAATTAAGTAGGATACATCTGAATGGAAAGTACAAGTATGTCATTAAAGTGGTGGAGATCATTGATCATTCTGTGCCTCCTCTCTTAATGACGTGATGGCAGATGAATTTTATCTAGCCCTGGCTATGATACAGGCACTCCTGTCAAATGAGAGAACTGGTTGGAGTATTTCTTTTTATGGGGGATGCCCTTTACGTCTTGTCTAGAACTTAATTTCAATAATTCTAAGATTATCTGTGCTAGGTGTATTCATTGCAAAGAATACATAGTTTTTTTAATCAGAGCCTTAGACTATACAGTTGGTAACTCTGTTTGTCTTGACACTTTAAAAGTTTACATTTTTTTTCCATTGCAGTATATTCAGGTAATCAGAATTTACTTAGCGGTGATTGTTACTTGTCACAAAATAACTTGGTGGTTGATTTTTATTTATATAATAATGCAAAATACATTTACACTAGGGATCACTAGATATAACAAGGAGAGCAGAATTTTGGATGTTATTTTTATTCTTTCTGATGTCCACTTACCACCTCCAGGTACTTTGATTGCTTACATCTATCTGATGCCTACTGTCAAAAATGAGAATTTAGGTAGTCATTTAAAGACTAGTAGAAGGTGTGTGTACTTCCATAAAGCATATTTAGTGTCTGTGAGGAGGAATGACTGAAAGTTGCTTAAGGATTTTGCATGTATAGCTATACTATCATGTTGGGATGTTTTCTACAGGAAACTTTGTACTCTCATAAAAATGTTGTGATAATTAGACAAACTTTTGAGAGGTACAATAATTTTTTTTTCATTTGTGGAACAGGGACATTAGTTACCAAGTTCTTAAAATGGTATCACGGACTGATTTATCATAGGTGTTCATCAGTACCTCATTATTGCCATCCCCAGTAAGTGGAATCAGCTGCTGTTCTAAGTGCTTAGATTTGCACAAGCACTTACAATGGTTAAGAAATGGTTTAATAACGGAAGACTCAGATGACCTTTTTGAAAGCTGGGGAAGATTCAGTTAGTCTAAAGATGCTAGAACTAATGACTGATGAAAAGATCTCTATGTCAGAAAGCTTGAGCCATTAACCCTTGGTGTGTGTGAATGACTGAAGCTGGCAGGGTCAGAGTCACAGAGCCAGAATCTGGAAGATCATCAGAAGAGCTGGCACCAAAAAAGATGTTGTTGGGCCACTGTCAGGTGAGCTGGCTTCAAGAACAAAAATGAGTTGGATAACATTGGAAAGGCTGATAGCAGAAAGCAAGCATCAGGACTATAGCCGTTGCTATTGGTGCTAAAACTTGGTTTGGCATCAGAAAAGAAAAATCAGTGAATGCTATAAGTGAGAGAACCTGAAGGTCCAGTGATGACACCAGGTAAGGGATCTGCTGTGTGATCTGGGTGTGAAATCAAATCCTGAATGGGATCCAAGATCCAGGGCGGAGCCAGAAGGTGAGACCAAAGGAAGGGAAACCATACCTGGAGAGGCCAAAATGGGGCAATGAGCATCACTTTGCTCCCCAGTCGACGAGCTTTCCGTAGAAACCTTGGAATAAGAGGTACTGGAGGGTAAGCATACAGAAGACCGGGAGGCCAAGGATTAGAGCATCTTTGAGGGACTCCCCCGGTAGGGGGTTCAGAGTGAAAAACTCACTGCACTTCGCATTGGAAGGAGATGCAAAGAGATCACAGCAAGGCTGACCCCACTCCAGGAGGATCTGCTCCATTACTGAAAGATTCATAGACCACTTGTAAGGCAACAGAATAGTCCGACTTAACCTGTCTGCTAGAATGTTAGACCGTCCTGGAATGTGCATTGCTATAAGAAAACGACTGGTGGAGATTGCCCATTCCTACACTCTCATGGACTCACAACAAAGGGGGTGAGATCTGGTCCCTCCCTGTTTGTTGGTGTACCAGACCACTGACATGTTGTATGACTAAATTGCAATGGTTCCCAGAGGAAGAAAGGCATGAAGAGTTGCAACACCAAAAGGACCGCCCTCATCTCTAGAACATTTATGTGCAAGCTGGTCTCTACAGAGGACCACAGACCTTGGGCTGTCCTGCCCGAACAATGCCCCCCCACCCAATTTGGGAGGAGTCCATGGTCACTGTGGCTTAGACAGAGGCTGAAACAAAGGGTCATCCTTCCAAGATCTCCAGAGAGCACATCCACCACAGAAGGGATGACCAACAGACTCAACTGAGTTGTATTGGGTACGATAATGGAAGTTCCAACAGGGACCATTGTACAGCTAGTGTCCACTGTAGAGTTCTCATATGTAACTGGGCACATGGAAGAAGCGTTATGGTTGCTGCCATTGAACCCAAGGCCCTCAACACTGATTCTGCTAATGGAAGACGAGAACAGTAGATCAGAGAGATATGCATCCTCAGGTTTTGTACTCTCTCTGAGGTCAGGAAGATTTTGCATTGTAAGGTGTCTATCCTTGCCCCAATGTAGTCTATCACCTGGACAGGATTTAGAAGTAATTTGGATGTGCTGATTGTGATCCCCAAATGCAGGGAAAGCTTTAAGAAATAATCCCTGGTTTGGGAAAGTAGATGCCTGATAGGAGCAGTGAGGAGCCAATTATCCAGGTATGGATAGACCTGAATCTCCTGAAGCCTCAGGTGAGCCGCCACTACCATCACTTTGGTGAACACCCTGGGGGCTGTGGTGAGACCAAAGGGTAGGGCTCGAAATTGGTAATGATGGACTCCTAGCCAGAAGTGGAGGAACCTCCTGGAGCTTCTGTGCATCTTTATGTGATAGTAGGCATCCTGGAGGTCTAACGAGCACATCCAGTCGCTCTCTTGCAGGTACGGCATGATGGACTGTAGTGTAACCATCCAGAAGTTTTCTTTGGCAACTGACAGGTTCAGGGTAAATAGGTCCAGAATGGGCCTTAAGTCCCCCATTTTCTTTGGCACCAAAAAGAACCTGGAGTAGAAGCCCAATCCGGACTGATCTGGGGGGACGGGTTTGATGGCTTGTTTTTCTAGAAGCTTGGAAATTTCCTGTGCTGCTGCCTCCCTTTGCGTGGGTGGTACATCCAGGAGGTGTTTTGGAGGTTTCGAAGGAACCACAAAGGGGATAGAGTATCCTCTGGATATGATCTGATGCACCCAGCGGTCTGATGTTACGGACTCCCATGCCACCAGGTGCAATGATTATCGTCCCCTGACTGCATCCAGGGTAGAGCAGTCGGGAAACCCCTCAGGGTTGCTGTCCAGGCCTGTCCGAGAAAGGTTCTTGAGACCCAAAATTCCTTGGACTCCCTCTGCCTCTGGGCCAGCTTCCATTCTGTCCCCCTCTGCCTCTGGGGAAAGAAGAGCCCTGAGTGTGAATATTGTGACTTTCGGAACCACATCTTTTTTTGCCCTCTCTGATTCCAGGAAAAGGATCTTTGAGGGTTTGAGAAGCAGATTCCGATGGCAGACAGTGTCTTCCTGTTCTCACTCTGGACTAAAGTCTCTTTGATGGTCTTACCAAAGAGAGTAGAGCCATCATAAAGGGCATTGGCGAAAGACGCCTTGAAAGGTTCTGAAAACTGACATAGTCTGAGCCAGGCATTGCCCCTCATGGACACGCCGGACCCAGCCTCCTTAGCCGCTCCTTCAGTAGCATGTGAGAGTAGTCGCATGGACGTGTTGGAGACTGCTTTCAAAGTGGCCATCCTCATGGAGAACGAGTCCCTGTCCTCCTGTGACATGGACTTAGGGTGAGACTCAGCTAGTTCCTTGACCTGATCACGCTGGAGTCTCGTGACATGGGCCAGATAGTTCAGTGCCCTAATGGAAAAGGTTGCTGACGCATAAACCCGCTTCCCTAAGCAGTCCGTCATCCGTGATTCTCGGTCAGGAGGATGAACCGAGGAACTGTCTTGGGCTAGTTCCTTCTTTATGGCTGCTATTACCACCATAGCGTCTACAGGGGAGCACTTGTTCCAGGCTGGCCTATCTGATGGTGGACTTAAGATCTTATCAGGACATTTAGGAATTGGTTCCATGGTGTCTGGCTCTCTTCCAGGCCTGCGAGGTGACCAGGTCCACCAGGGGGTCTGCGGGAGGGGACACCCAGGAAGTAGATGGGCCCATGCCGAAAGCCTCCAGAAACACAGACTCATCAGAAGAAGATTTAGGGGTGGACCAACCTCCCTGTTGGCGAAGGATTTCCATGATGTCTCCAAAGGAAGCCAGTCTCCCCAGACCCGACATGAGACTCGGAGCCAGGCCCGAAGTCGACGGAGCTCCGAGGGAGGGAACTTGGCCTGACAAAGCCGGAGCCAATGAAAAAAGTTCCTCCCCTTGGATCCAACACCCAAGCTCCAGCTCCGAGAACTGCTCGGATTCGAACTGGTCAGATCCGACATGCTCCAGGCAACTGTCGACGTCGAGGAAGCAGGTACCATCAGCACTGACCCCCTGACTAAGGCCATCCTCGATCCAAGTACTCTGAACCCGGTGGACAGGACGGAGAAGGAGAAATCTGTGTAAAAAAAAGGAAGCAACCTCCCCCCTCCAGAGGAAGAGGGGGCTGGCAAGACCCCCATCTGGATATGAGTACGAATGAACCTCTTCATCATTTTATCCATGTCAACTTCCGAAAAGCTCTGCGTAGACCTCAATGAGGCCACGGACTCTGACCTTGCGGGTCGAGGAACTGAGGCTCTAGATGGAGAAAGTGTCTCCTCCGGCTCCAGGGAAAATAACGGGAATCGGAGCCGAGGGGAGTCACAGATCCTAGGCTAACTTTTGGCGGGAGTAGACGGAATGTCTGGAGACCTCTTGCGTTTCTGGGGCTAGAAGAGTGCCTGTCCTTGCACTCTCTCTCCTTCTCTCTGCCCATTTTCTGCTCCACTTTCACAGGCTTAGAAGCAGGAGGTTGAGTCCCAGCCTGGGAGGGAGGAGAAGCAAGAGATTAAGGAGAGGCGGCCACAGCAGCCACTGTGACCAAAGCTGTGGATGAGGCAGCTGCCTCAGAAGTGGAAAGAAGGCCTTTGAGGGCCAAATTAGCCTTACTGTCCTTAGTGCGTGGGTTAAAACCCGCACAGATAGTACAATCTGTACTCAAGTGGGCAATGCCCAAGCACATCATACAGAGAGTGTGGCCATCTGCAGGAGACAATTTATGTCCACACTCAGTGAACCTTTTAAATACAGGCTTGGGGTCAGCCATGATTGTATAAGAAAACACTATAGAGAAGGAAAGAGGAGAAGAAAAAAAATAACCTATTTCCCACTCACCACACACTTAAGACACACAGAACACTGAGTGGGGAGGGGAAGCAATACAGACTAACAAACTAACTCTAAAACTACTTAGGAAACTTTCTAACACACGATGCACCAGCGAGGGGAGGAGAAGAGGGAACCTACACTAAACACCTACACTGAAAATTTTTAGAAAAAAGTTGCTTAAAAAGCAAAAACCCACTCACTAAGTCGGAGCTCAGGAGATCACGATGCTTCAGGCAAGCCATGGCAAATGCGATCTGGGGGGTTGGAAGGTAGTGGAGGTGTATTGTGGGTAAGGGGAGGAGCTTGGAGCAGATGCTAGTGAAATTGCCCGCTCGGATCTGATACGGATCCGGTATCCCACAAGTTGAAGACCAAATGAAGTAAACTACTTCAGATCAGATTATTAGAGAAGCATTTTTTCATAAGACACTGTGTCATTAAGAACAACTTGCATTGTGTTCAGATTCACTTGTCCATAACAAGAGATTATTTGATATATATATATATATATATATATATATATATATATATATATATATATATATATATATATATATATGTGCTTCAATTTTTATAAAGAGAATTTTTACCAAATACATTAAAACAATATAAATATATATACACACCCATTGGGGGTTCCTCATCCGAACCTGGACAGTTCGAAGCACACAGCTTGGCTGCATCAGTTCCCATGATCACTATGACTCCTGGGTTATCCTTTTCAGTTAGGTCTATTCTGGTGGCTGCTCATAAGTCTTTAACCAGGAAGGTTTACTGCAGCAAATGGAAACGTTTTTCCTTTTGAGCTTCTCAAAGGGGTTTAGACCCTTTCATGGCTCCTATTTCTGCCATTCCTGATTTCCTAGCCAATATTTTTCAACAGGGAGCTAGTTCTTCTACTATCAGAGTTCAGTTGGCTACCATTTCTCATTTTCATGTGGGTGAGAATTCTGCCTCACTGGCCTCCTCCAGACTGTGTAAAGCCTTTATCAGAAGGACCTTTCTGTTACGCCCCCCCCCGGTCAAGGATCCTGTTCCTCCATGGGACCTTACTATGGTTCTTCAAGCTTTGGTCACTCCACCTTTTGAACCTGCTGTAACCACAGATCTAAAATTTTTATCTTGGAAAACAGCATTCCTGTTGGCTATCACTTCTGCTAAAAGGGTATCACAACTGTAAGCTTTGTCCATCAAAGTTCTATACATGATTTAACATAAAGATAAGGTTTCCCTTCGGACCAATCTGTCCTTTCTTCCTAAGGTGGCATCACAAGTTAATATCAGTCAAACCATTAATTTACCTGTCATCTTTGCTAACTTTGCTAACAAAATGGATTACAAACTCCACTTGGATGTTCATAGACAGTTATGATTTTATTTACACAGGACCAAAAACTTCCGTAAATCCGATCAGCTGTTTGTGTCCTTCTGTAACCCTTTTTGGGTAAACCTATCTCCAAGGTCACTATTGCTAGGTGGATTTCTTCATGCATCCTTCAGGTCTATAAGGACAAAGGTATGTCTCCTCCAGGTCAGGTGAAAGCTCATTCCACTAGGTCCATGGCTACTTCTGCGGCCTTTTGGTCTAGAGTCTCATTGGATGATATTTGTTCTGCATCTACTTGGTCCTCATCTAATACCTTTATTTCTCACTACAAATTGGATTTGATTTCTAGAAGGAGAGCATCCTTTGGTTCCATGGTGCTCCGGAATATCCTTCTATGAGAGCCACTTAGGAGTTTAGTAGCTGAGAACTCCGTCCCACAGGTTGAAGACCTAATGAAGTAAACTACTTCAGATAAAGAAGTTATGTACTCACCATAACATTCCATCTGAGTAGTTCTACTTCATTTGTCTTCAATTGTCCCTCCCTCCTTCCCCCTGACCTTTTCATATGAACAGCCTGCGGGCTGCAGTTGTAGGTCATAAAGTATTTTTCAGGTCAGGTTATCAGTATAAGGGTCAGCAAACTCGATCTGGGGGTTGGAGGGTAGTGGAGGTGTATTATGGGTAAATGGAGGAGCTTGGAGCTCAGAAGAGATGCTAGTGAAACTGCCGGCTTGGATCTGATATGGATCTGGTATCCCACAGGTTGAAGACAAATGAAGTAGAACTACTCAGACGGAACGTTATGGTGAGTACATAACTTCTTTTTTACACAAGCAGACTGCATGCAACACCTCCGTTTTATAAACAGTCTTAAAATGTAATTTGTGCTTTAAATTCAGTTTATATAATTCATTTCCCAAGTAAAGTTACTTGAGTGTCTTTGATTACTCCAAAATTATTTCTAATGGCGACAGTTGCATTTTAGTAGTACTCACATCACCAGTTTCCATATTTGCTAGCATGAGTTTTTCTTCTTCAATGTGCATTTGTCACTGTTTTTGTCATAGGAAAAATAAACTTTAAAAATGATCAATACATGGTAGGTTCAGGTTAAGGCATTTTAATCTTGCAGCAAGGAGACAAAAACGTGCTAATACAGAGTTTGTCTAACTAGAATCAGGAAATACCAGCATTTTTATACATTTTCTAATAAGACATTGCCTACCAAGCTGATGTAGCAGATCACAAGTTTTAACATCATCATGACATAGCAGTTGTTTTCATACTTTTCTGCTTGTACTATAAATTTTTGTGAGAAACTTCCTAATAAAAACAATGTGGCCTTGGCTACCACCGGTTAGATATATGCAATATTACCATTCAAGGTACTACGGCTAATGTGAGCACAAAGCAAGTATAGATTGCAGTTCATTTCTTCAACAGTTCTTTGTCTGTCTTTATCTCTTCCTTCTGCAGCTGTGCATGTTCTCATACCATGAACAGAGCTAATTGTTCAAAATCATAACATTATAGAATATAGCATTGTTTCATTCATTGCTTCCTGACCTAGCAGATAATCACCTATTTTTCAAGTACATTTCCAAAAGGCATAAACATGAATTTTGCTGTGCTAGCAGTTACTAGGTCAGAGGGCATCTTGCAAGTTTCAGAAAGCACACTGCAGTTTCAAAAACATCTTTTAGTCTCATATAAAACTAGGCTGTATATAAAATAGAATGAAAAATGTGTTAACTCTTTTAGCTTCTAATTAGCATTAAGCACACATTAATACATATTTTTCTAATATTCCCCCCTGTTAATACTTTTTAATTCTATTTTCAAAAGCATAAACAGTTTGCTTCTTCTCTTAACCTCTTCCATTCAGGATATGCAGTTAAGAGAGTCATTCAGTTTAGACTTATGAAAGTGTTTCACTTTTCAACAACTCTTCAATTTCAGTACTCTGATACAAAGTCTCAGAAACTGACATGTCTATAAAATCTTTGATTAACTTTTTCATGCAGGGAATACCACAACAAATGCATGCTCCTAATAGGAGTAATCCCACACAAATGGCAATCAGGATGTTCATTAGGATGGAACCCCACCCCCCAAACAAATTCTGGAAAAAGTCCGTCAGAGGGTTTGGGCCTGGTTTGGTCATGGTCGACACTTGCTGGATCACCACAAGATGGTTGTTTATCTCATGCTGGTTGACAGGAATATACGAACAGCATTCTTCTTTGATTAAAGTGCATGTACCACCTCTCGCCGCTAGGGTGAAGTCAAGAGCCATGCGGTTTTGAAGTACCACAGTTCTCATAGCATTTAGTTCATCAGTCACTAATTCGAGAGCAGAAAAAGTTCCATTGCTCATAACTTTGAGAAGTTTAGACAGTTTTCTCAACTCCCAAATCGATTTCACTGCGCCATATGCAGGGGCTATGCCTGCCCATGATATAATGGTGTCACTCAAGTCCATATGTGTCAATTTATCTTTGTTTTTCACTGAGTTATGGTTTCTCCACCCTGCTTCGATTTGTCCCACTGGATTCTCAGGTCTCTTGATTGGACTTCTAGGTTTACTGCTAACCTCTCTGACATTTCAAATTTTTCCCTGAGGCAAAGCTGCAGTGTGTCATATGGCAGGAACCAGGTAACCCAAAAAACAACTGCCGCACCAGTTCTCAGGTAGCCATTTATATGCTTTCTTCCCACAAACAAAATAACAATTCTCTACTTTAGTATTGATATAAGCTTGCCCTGCATGAAACATTTTCTTATCAATAATAGAAAGCTGCTTTAAAAGAACAGGATTATGTTGTACTTCACTAACACTTCTATGCATCTTTTCAAAATATGCATCATAGTTTGTATCACAAATAGTTTTTTCCTTACTGGCCTTGATATAACATTTATAAGAAACAGTCACATTACAATTGCTCCAACCTACCTGAATAGTGTTATTTTTATAAAAACATACAATCGGCACAGTGGTGCAGTGGTTAATGTTGTCACCTCCCAGCAAGAGGTTCTCCGGTTCGATTCTTGGCTAGGGTGCCTTCTGTGTGAAGTTTGCATGTTCTCCCTGTGTTCGCGTGGGTTTCCTCCAGATACTCCGGTTTCCTCTCACATTCCAAAGATATGCATCTGGAGCATTTCTCCCCGGGTCTCCGCTGAAAACAGGCTCTGTGGAACCTAGTTGGACTTTCCCAGTCAATAAATAATAAAATAAAAATCCCTTTTTGTGTGACAGGTAGGTACAATGCTATTTTGTTTTGTGATTTCACAGGTGTAGTATCAAAAATCAAGTTTTCCCAGGTCTCATTGACCCCTAGGGGGACGGCAGTTATCAGTAATCCCCCGTATGCTCTTGGTATAGCTGTGCAAATCCAGCAGTCCGAAACATTAAAAGTCTCAGCATACACATATTTAATTGCTTGGTAAGTGTTAAAGTTTGGATGCCAGTCTATGAGTAATGCATCACATTTGTTCAGTTCAACTTGTGTGGCTGGGAAAAGGAAAGGCCACAGCAAAAAATCATTGTTATCAGTATAGCTATCAGGATAATCATGCAAATTTTCTGAGGTTGTTCCGCATCCCTGTTTACTCTATACATGGTCATTTTGTTCTCGTTGTACAACAATAACAAGGTTTTTGTCCAGTTCAAAGTTCTTAACCAATTTACAGTGTGTCAGATGGATCCAGGACACTCACTCTGCGATCTTGACTGCAGTGGGTGTTGACAGTAGCACCTGGTATGGTCCTTCCCACTTCGGAGAGCTCCAATTCTTTTTCTTCACGACTTTCACCCAGACCCACATGCTTGGGACTATTTCTGCTTCCGATGGTCTGGTTTGTTCTTTATCTGAACCAGAATTTAACTGCAAAAGTTTGTTATTCAAAAATCGCCTCATATACTCTGCAAGTGAACTGTCAGTCTCCTGATTTGCAGGCATGAGAGGTTTCCACTGAGGTGTATAATATGCCCTCCCAAACAGAATTTCAAAAGGAGTTAACCCTTTTACATTTGGAACAGTTCTCATACTCAACAGTGCCAGAGGTAGACAGTGCACCCAGTTCTTTTGTGTCTCACTAATCAATTTCCTAAGCTTATTTTTCAAAACTCCATTGTGCCTCTCTACTAATCCTGCAGATTGGGGGTGGTATGCACAATGTTTTTTCAGAGAAATCCTAAAGTAACAGCTCAATTGTTGTATAGTTTGAGTTACAAAGTGTGTGCCATTGTCACTATAAATCTTTTCTGGTATGCCGAATCTAGGAATAATTTCTTTAACGAGGACTTTTGCAACAGTAGCTGCATCTGGATTTTTAGTCGGAAAACCTTCCACCCATTTGGAAAACATATCTATAATGACAAGGCAGTACTTTTTATTTTTGCATTTGTTTAGTTCTATAAAATCCATACAGATAGTATGGAACAGATACGGTGGTGTAGGGAAACTCCCTTGCTTAGGCTTCAGTGCCCCCTGTGCATGATGCCTGTTACAAACATGGCATGCTGCACAAAAATTTTTTGTGTAGTTTGTAAATCCATACGTTGTAAACACTCGATTCACTAACTGTACCATCCCCCCTGTTGAGACATGGCACTGCCCATGGCTCAACAAAGCTGCATATCTAAACAAGTTAGATGGTAAAATTGGTTTTCTCTCTCTGGAGAATTACAGCCCTTTCTCAAGAATTGCTCCTTGTCTTATCCATTTTTGTTTTTCTACATTTGTAGTAAGTGTCTGCATTGTTTTTAACATTTCTAAGTCTAAAATCTCAGATGGTTGTAATTCCTCACTCAAAAGAAATACTTCTGAAGCTGAAGCTGCTTGCTTTGCAGCTGTGTCACCCCTCGCATTACCTTTCGAAATCCTATCCTGTTGTTTGGTATGAGCTACGCATTTGCAAATAGCTACTTTCTGAGGTAACTGAATAGAGTCTAACAAATCTAAAATAAATTGCGCATGATTAATTGGTTTACCAGTAGATGTTATCATTCCTCTATTTTTCCACTGCTGCGCAAAAACATGTACAGTAGAAAAAGCGTACTAACTGTCAGTAAAAATGTTCACTCGTTTATCTTTTGCCAAGGTACATGCCCTTGTTAAAGCAATCAATTCTGCTGCTTGTGCAGATAAGTTGTGTGGTAAGGACTTTGCTTCTAAAATCTGAGTATCAGAAACTACTGCATACCCCACTAGATTCTGTCCTGTAGGACCCCTCCTACACAATTCATCCACATAGTATGTCACCTCGGCACCATCCAAGGGAACATCCGTGAGATCTTTTCTAGGTAGTGTCTTTTGCTCAATCTCCTGCAGGCAGCAGTGTGGTTTGCCATCTGCAGGGGTTTGGAGCAAGGTTGATGGATTCAGAGTTGTGCATCGTTCAATTGTCGTATGAGGTTGGCTCAACAGTATAGTCATACAGGAAAGATGTCTAGCAGGAGAAAGATATGCTACTTTTTCTTGCAGTAAAATAATTGTGACTGCATGAGGCACTCTCAATGTGAGAGGGTGGAATAACACTACTGAGGCCGAAGCCTGCACTGCCATTGCAGCTGTGACTACTGCTTGTACACAGTGGGGCAGGGATTGCACCACTGGGTCTAACTGTGATGAATAGTAAGCTATGGGGCGTTGTTTGTCCCCATGCTGTTGTGTTAACACTGATGTCATATAACCCTGCTTACAATCTACAGTTTGGAAAAATCATTTATGATAGTTTGGTAATCCTAAAACTAATGAGGATGATATCAGTTGTTTTAATTTGCAGAAAGCTGATTCTGCTTCTGGTATCCACTGTAATAAATCTTGTGCTGCCACAGGCTTCTTGAATATCAAGTTAGTCAGTGGAGCAGATTCCAAGGCATAGTTTGGAGTCCAACTCCGACAAAAATTAGTAGTACCTAGGAAGGACATCATTTCCTTCTTGGTAGTTGGTTTAGGTGCTTGTAATATTGCTATTTTTCTGTCTTCATCTAATATTCTGCCTTCTTTGGAGATTACATATCCCAGGTATTTGACCTGCTTTTTCCAAAGTTGCAGTTTGTTTTTGTTTACCTTGTGTCCTTGAGTAGCTAAAAATTGTAGCAATGCTATGGTATCTTCTCTGCATTCTTGCTGGGTGGGGGCTGCCAGCAGAATGTCGTCTACATAAAGTAAAATCTGGCTGCCTTTCGGTGGGATAAATCCCGCCAGGTTACTTGCCATTTCCTGTGTGAATATTGTTGGACTCTCACAATATCCCTGTGGTAATCGCGTGTATGTATACCTTTTCCCCTGAAATGTAAATGCAAACCAATGTTGGCTGTCAGGGTGTATCGGTATTGAGAAAAATGCATTGCTAATATCTACCACAGAAAAATACTTTTGTTGAGGTTTCAAATCATTTAATAAAGTGTGTGGATCTGGCACCGTATGTGCTCTAGGTATAACTGCGTCATTTACAGCTTGTAAATCTTGGACCATACGCCATTCTCCATTTGCTTTCCTAACAGGAAATAAGGGTGTATTACATGGTGAATCGGGAGATTCTATCAATACTCCTTCCTTAAGTAAGGCTACTATTATAGGTTTGATTCCTACTTCTGCATCCTTTCTTAAGGGATACTGTCTCTTTTGAGGTCTAAATGCTGACTTTGGCGTGATAGTGACTGGTCCTGCTGTACGAATAAGTCCTACATCTGATTTTCCTGTTGACCAGAGAGTCTCTGGTATATCTCGTAAGGCTTTTTCCTCTTCTTCTAGTAAGAGTGCTACTCAGCTGTCCTCACTTGCCTGCAAGTGTACTGCTGGGTGTGTCTGTGTTATCCAATTTATCTTCTGCTTTTGTACTCCCTGTTCGGAAAGTTCTATCTCTGTCTGTTTTTCTCACCTTGTGACTTTTTCTCCTAGGTCTGCCCACTTCACATTTTTATCTTTAGTCAAACTCACATGTGGTAATCGATTAGATTTGTAAAGTGCTAGGAATTCCTGGGGCAATGAACAGCTCACTACACTGTTTCCTTCTGTGTCCCAGTACAGATTTCGTAATACTAATCTGTTAGCATGGTTTCTAAACAGCTCTTGCTCATATTCTTTATCAGGTCCTGGTTTGCTACAGTAATATAGAGTGCAATGCAACAAATGCTATTTGTCAGTGTCAAGGGAGGAGGATTTACCGATGGCTACATTCATCAGTTCTCCGGTTACTGCCCCTGGACCAGTCGTAACCAAGTCCTGGCTGTACCAATAAAATGTTTCACCCTCTGGTCGCACTACAAAAGTATCCATTTGTCGCTGTGCCTCCATACCCTGCATAGTTAGAACTACTGCTATGCCAAATATCTGCATTAGGTCTCTGCCCTAAAGATTTACTGGACATTTTGCAGAAACAACAATTTTGCTTTTCTGGGTCATCCCTGAAACAGGGTCAGTTATTGCTATGTTGTGGGAGAGTGGCTCCCAATACAGCTGTCCATTAGCTGCTTTCACTAATATGTAATCAAGTGATTCTGAATTTTCTGGTAGTTTGGAAGGATGTATCAGGGTCCGTGAAGCCCCTGAGTCACACAGGAATTTAACTTCCCTCCCCTCTACCAGAAGTGTAACTTCCGGTTTTGTGTCTGCTAAGTAGAGCTCTAGGCTCAATAATGCCAAGTCTAAAATTTCATTTTTTTCACTATCTGTGATTTCATGCACATCCTATATTTCTTCTATCACATCCTCTACTCCTTCTATCACATTTGCACTTGTCTTTTCTTGATTATTTCTTTCCAGTGATTCTTGACTATCATATAGTCAGTCCTCACCCTCCTTGTCTTCTGTGGTTACCTTTTTATTTTGCCTGCAATCCCTTGCTAAATGTCCCTTTTTTCCCGCATTTAAAACATTCACCCCTTATCTTTCTCTCTTCAAAGTTCTCTGATTGTTTATCAGATTGTTTGTTTCCCTGGGCACTTTTCTTACTCTTCTTCCCAGTTTGTACTACAAAGACTTCTGATCCATCTTCCACTGCAAATACTTGAGTTTTCTTTTTCTTTTTGCTATTAAAATGCCTTTCGACATGTCTTGCATATTCAAGTAATGACTGTAATCTACTTGTATGATGATCTACCATGTGCTTTGTAATAAAGCTGCTAATGGGTTTAATACTGCCTTTCAAAAATGCATTCTTTAGCTGCTGCTCATATGGGGAATCATGTGTTGGTCTTCAGGTACCTGCATTCCACAATGGTTATTAAAACACTCTAATAATCTGGCATAATATCTATCAACAGTTTCACCTTCTTGTTGTATGCACTGATTAATACAAGTCCAGTCAGCCCTAGGCTTCCATTTCTCAGAGATTTGGTCTGTTAGACCTTTCACTCTGTTATCCAGTTCTGCTTTACTATGTGGGAGTGGCCTAGGTTCTGCATCATGGGGATTCCAGTTGCCACTGATCATATGCCAATCTGGACCCATGATTTGTCTGACTACTTTCTCTATTTCCTCTTCATTTAAATGGTAACTTAACCTCATGCCCTGTAAGTCTTCTAAGAATTTTCTAAAATTAACTTTCGGATGGGGAATTCCCTCTGTGGCTTTCCGGATGTCTTCCAGTGACCACGGTCTATATACTAGGAGAGTTGGGTCCTGTCCTGCCTATCCTGCCTGTGGATTTGGTACTTCTATGAGTGGACATATCTCTTCTTCACTCATAGCTCGTGAATTTCTTTTTATTTCATATAATTCAATATCCCCTCTTAAGGTGCATGTTCGAGACCTAGTCTCGACAGGATCTCTGACAAATGGTTTTGATTTTGCAGGGACAGCTGGATATAGCGGAGGTGGATCAGCTTGTCCACTCGCTTCATATTCTGGTAAGGGAAGTGGAGGGAGCGGAGGGGCTGTTGCTATTATCAAGTTATTACCTTCTGTATCTAAAAACATTGCCTTTGAATTTTTATTCTTTTGTTCCCTGCGGTTTGCTTCCTCAAGCCACCTGTGTGCCTGGGGAACTCCTAATTGACGTTGCTTTTTTATCTGACCTTTTGCGTCTGTTTTAAGTTGTTTGACAAGTTTGATAAGTGAAGGTTTGTCTAATTTGCCATCAAATTTGTATTTATTAACCCATTTTGAATAATACCTAACATTGTCGGCACGCTGCAATTGCATATATTTCGCGTCTTCGGTTAAAGGCGGATCTCGGGAACCTTTTGTGCACTTATTTCCCATGTTGTCTCAGCTAAGTTTAGAAATTGTTACGTAACCCTTTTTTATCATGTGGTACCACAACTTCCACTTATTCACAGTTTATCTAGAATAACTGCCTACATATCCTGTTTCCCTGATCTATGACAAGACAGCAATCTTTTTTGTCCCTGATTTACATAAAATCTTCCTGACAAAAACAAATACTGTTGATTTAACTATTCGTAACAATAACAATAGACTTATTAAGTTGCGGGAAGAGATTAACAGGCTAAATTTAAATATTACATCGGACCTGTTATTTTTTCAGCACAAAGTCAATTTTGAAAGAGTGGTTAAAAATATAGACGTTTTTGTATCTAAAAATAGGGCAGTCAAGCATAAGAAATTGGCTAGAGACACAGCCAATTACAAGAACCGGGTAGCTTACCCTCCGGGGCGTAAAGTTAACCACTGTATTGGCTACAACACTGAAGAGGTTGTTACTGGTAATGTAACAGATGAAATTCAGGAACCTAGTTATGATGAAGGGGATATTTTTTAGACCCGCAGGTATATCCGCGCAGGTCGGAAAGGCTAATGAACAAACAGCCACAAATGAGGAACGCCCCACACCATTATTCCAAGAGGAGGGGAATGAATCATCAGGGTCGATTCTAAGGAATGACTGTAATGTGGACTTAAATGTTTGCTTTGATATTGGTTTTGAATTAAACTCCACTGGGGATTCCTCGGTGGATAAAATTAGTGAAAAAAGTATTAATTTGTACAATGGTCAGAATTTTAATATGTTGACAGCCAATGAACAAAATGTATTGTACAATGGTACTTCAATGTCTGAATATGAAGGTTTTGGCAAAGTTATTTTAGAATTTGGCCAACATGGATGGAATTGGTGTTGACAACACGGACGGTGTTTATGATAAGAAATGTGATACAACCATTTTTAGTTTTACACTTAACAATAGTGTAGATGTTTCCATGGAGATGAGTATTGGTTTGTCTAACAACAACAACTTTTTTGACAGAATACACTCGTCGAAACATGAAATTGTAAGAAATAGAGGTTTTACAATATATAATTACACTGAGCTTGTTATTAGTGACATCTACTTTGAATTATTTAGTAAAGGTATCAATTTTGTACCAAACTTTAGGCTTGATATTGCACAGGTATTAATTAGTTTAAAGCTTTTTGTAAGGAAACTCAACTTACAATTGTATTTTTCCACTAGTAGACCTGGGATGGTGTCCACTTTGGGTGGGATGAATTCAACAGAGATTAAAAGAAAGAGTACTTTCATGCCCCCTTCAAACCCAGAAATCAGTGTATTTGAACAAATGGTGGAATATGAATTCAGAAGAATTTGTTTACAAAAATCTACATTGGAGGATAACTTATCTGAAGATGAGAGAAGGGTCTTGCATGAATTAGTAACAACTAAACAATATAGATGCATGAGGCCCAATAAGGGAGGGAGTATGGTTATTATGAGTAAAATTGATTGCAGTGGTCACATTTTTGAGTCGCTTGGTGACGAGGATACATATACTAGAGTATCCATTAATGAGGTCAACAGGGCTTATATGAGGATTGACATGTTTTTGCTTGATGCAATGTACCAGGGTGTGATTAATGAGATGGAATATGACTACCTCACAGTTAAATTTCCAAAAATGCCTAAATTATTTGGGATCCCGAAGGTCCATAAGGGAACAGAATATTTACAGTTTAGACCAATAGTATCAGCTAAGGGGCCAAAGACAGAACCAATGGCAGCCTTAGTTGACCATTTCTGTAAAAGGGCACTCAGGGATGCTGCTCATATTCTAAAAGATTCATGGCATTGTTTGGAGAGGCTTAGCGAGATACAAGGAATGGATGACAACACTTTTGGTTTTTTAACCATAGATGTGATCAACCTATTTTCAGTGATTCCGCACCGAGTAGGGCTAGAATTGTTTCATAGTAGTCTAGTGGCCAGCCCTAGTTTTGATAAGGATAGAATTGTATTATGTCATGATCTGATGGAACTTATTTTAAATAACAACTTTATACAGTTTGATGGAGAGTTATATCAACAATTGACAGGGGTAGCGATGGGTGCTCGTTGTGCCCCTGTATATGCCAATCTAGTGTTATTGGCATGGGAAAGGTTATACGTCCTTGAGTCAAGATTTAAGGACAACATTCTCCTATATAGTAGGTTTTTGGACGACCTGCTAATATTATGGAAGGGAGATGAGGAGAGTGTGGTGGAATTAATTTCCTACATCAATAGCACCACAAACTTCCTTAGGTTCACTTACACATGGAGTATGGATGTAGTAAATTATTTGGACATCACTGTATTTAAATCAAATGAGGGTCTAGTTAGTACTATATATAGGAATCCCAGCTACTCCAACTCGATGTTACATTATACAAGTTGTCATCCTTTACATCAGAGGAAAGGAGTATTCAAGGGCCAGATGGTTCGGATGTCTAGGCTCATCAGTAATGATGAGCTGTTCAAGAAGGAAATGTATACATTGATTGGGATGTTCCTAGAAAGAGGATACCCGCTTTCATTGTTGCTTAATATCAAGAAAGAAATATATAGGAGAAGAAAAAATAAATATAGCCCGATTTTAAACGGTGGTGGCTATGCCAAATATATGCATTAGGTCTCTGCCCAAAAGATTTACTGGCCATTTTGCAGAAACAACAATTTTGCTTTTCTGGGTCATCCCTGAAACAGGGTTAGTTATTGCTATGTTGTGGGAGAGTGGCTCCCGATACAGCTGTCCATTAGCTGCTTTCACTAATATGTAATCAAGTGATTCTGAATTTTCTGATAGTTTGAAAGGATGTATCAGGGTCCGTGAAGCCCCTGAGTCACACAGGAATTTAACTTCCCTCCCCTCTACCAGAAGTGTAACTTCCGGTTTTGTGTCTGCTAAGTAGAGCTCTAGGCTCAATAATGCCAAGTCTAAAATTTCATTTTCTTCATTATCTGTGATTTCATGCACATCCTCTATTTCTTCTATCACATCCTCTACTACTTCTATCACATTTGCACTTGTCTTTTCTTGATTATTCCTTTCCAGTGATTCTTGACTATCATATAGTCAGTCCTCACCCTCCTTGTCTTCTGTGGTTACCTTTTTATTTTGCCTGCAATCCCTTGCTAAATGTCCCTTTTTCCCGCATTTAAAACATTCACCCCTTTTCTTTCTCTCTTCAAAGTCCTCTGATTGTTTATCAGATTGTTTAATTCCCTGGGCACTTTTCTTACCCTTCTTCCCAGTTTGTACTACAAAGACTTCTGATCCATCTTCCACTGCAAATACTTGAGTTTTCTTTTTCTTTTTGCTATTAAAATGCCTTTCGGCATGTCTTGCATATTCGAGTAATGACTGTAATCTACTTGTACGATGATCTACCATGTGCTTTGTAATAAAGCTGCTAATGGGTGCAATACTGCCTTTCAAAAATGCATTCTTTAGCTGCTGCTCATATGGGGAATCATGTGTTTGGTCTTCAGGTACCTGCATTCCACAATGGTTATTAAAACACTCTAATAATCTGGCATAATATCTATCAACAGTTTCACCTTCTTGTTGTATGCATTGATTAATACAAGTCCAGTCAGCCCTAGGCTTCCATTTCTCAGAGATTCGGTCTGTTAGACCTTTCACTCTGTTATCCAGTTCTGCGTTACTATGTGGGAGTGGCCTATGTTCTGCGTCATGGGGATTCCAGTTGCCACTGATCATGTGCCAATCTGGACCCACGATTTGTTTGACTACTTTCTCTATTTCCTCTCCATTTAAATGGTAACTTAACCTCATGCCCTGTAAGTCTTCTAAGAATTTTCTAAAATTAACTTTCGGATGGGGAATTCCCTCTGTGGCTTTCCGGATGTCTTCCGGTGACCACGGTCTATATACTAGGAGAGTTGGGTCCTGTCCTGCCTGTGGATTTGGTACTTCTATGAGTGGACATATCTCTTCTTCACTCATAGCTCGTGAATTTCTTTTTATTTCATATAATTCAATATCCCCTCTTAAGGTGCATGCTCGAGACCTAGTCTCGACAGGATCTCTGACAAACGGTTTTGATTTTGCAGGGGCAGCTGGATATAGCGGAGGTGGATCAGCTTGTCCACTCGCTTCATATTCTGGTAAGGGAAGTGAAGGGGGCGGAGGGGCTGTTGCTATTACCAAGTTATTACCTTCTGTATCTAAAAACATTGCCTTTGAATTTTTATTCTTTTGTTCCCTGCGGTTTGCTTCCTCAAGCCACCTGTGTGCCTGGGGAACTCCTAATTGACATTGCTTTTTTATCTGACCTTTTGTGTCTGTTTTAAGTTGTTTGACAAGTTTGATAAGTGAAGGTTTGTCTAATTTGCCATCAAATTTGTATTTATTAACCCATTTTGAATAATACCTAACATTGTCGGCACGCTGCAATTGCATATATTTCGCGTCTTCGGTTAAAGGCGGATCTTAGGAACCTTTTGTGCACTTATTTCCCATGTTGTCTCAGCTAAGTTTAGAAATTGTTACGTAACCCTTTTTTATCACGTGGTACCACGACTTCCACTTATTCACAGTTTATCTAGAATAACTGCCTACACATCCTGTTTCCCTGATCTATGACAAGACAGCAATCTTTTTTGTCTCTGATTTACATAAAATCTTCCTGACAAAAACAAATACTGTAACAAGTTCCTGATCTGAAACAAAGAAAAGGTAAAATCCTCCTTACCTGAGCCTCCATGATTGATCTCACCGGAACTGTTGACTCGTCCTCCAATCGCAGATCAGAAACAGTGGCTGGCCTCTTTTGAACGACAATTCAGTCGGAGGTCTTTCAGAGCAGAAGAACCAATGTGGTCTCTTCCCCGTATGGTTTCATGCCACTGGGCCCATCTGACCTGAGCTAGAGCGAGAGATATTTTCCGGTCCGAAGGACCAAACTGTCATAGGAAAAATAAACTTTAAAAATGATCAATACATGGTAGGTTCAGGTTAAGGCACTTTAATCTTGCAGCAAGGAGACAAAAACGTGCTAATACAGAGTTTGTCTAACTAGAATCAGGAAATACCAGCATTTTTATACATTTTCTAATAAGACATTGCCTACCAAGCTGACGCAGCAGATCACAAGTTTTAACATCATCATTACATAGCAGTTGTTTTCATACTTTTCTGCTTGTACTATAAATTTTTGTGAGAAACTTCCTAAGAAAAACAACGTGGCCTTGGCTACCACCGGTTAGATATATGCAATGTTACCATTCAAGGTACTACGGCTAATTTGAGCACAAAGCAAGTATAGATTGCAGTTCATTTCTTCAGCAGTTCTTTGTCTGTCTTTATCTCTTCCTTCTGCAGCTGTGCATGTTCTCATACCACAAACAGAGCTAATTGTTCAAAATCATAACATTATAGAATATAGCATTGTTTCATTCATTGCTTCCTGACCTAGCAGATAATCACCTGTTTTTCAAGTACATTTCCAAAAGGCATAAACATGAATTTTGCTGTGCTAGCAGTTACTAGGTCAGAGGGCATCTTGCAAGTTTCAGAAAGCACACTGCAGTTTCAAAAACATCTTTTAGTCTCATATAAAACTAGGCTGTATATAAAATAGAATGAAAAATGTGTTAACTCTTTTAGCTTCTAATTAGCATTAAGCACACATTAATATATATTTTTCTAACAGTTTTATTTACCTTCCCTGAGAGATTTTAGTTTGGAGTTGCAGATGTTCACTTAACACATGATTCACATTCATTGCCAGTATGTTATGCCTAATTTTAGCTGAACAGACATAACATAACCTTGAATAAAGACATGTCATACTAGTGAAAATTTTGCTGCTGCTTGAATGACACAGGAAGGTGCCCCCGCTGAGTGTAAATACAGACATACATACTTGTGAATGAACACTAGTACTAGTATGCAAGATAGCTTCTACTTACGAAGACTTAAGATGGCTTATTATTGTCTGGGGACGTCTCTCTACTGAAGTCCTTTCTTCCTGCATCTTGATTTTTATCAGGCTTTTGTGCAATGGCATAGTTCTGCTTTCCCTTTATTGACAGAACAGCCTTTTCTATTTCCTCTGATTTGTTTACATTTTCTGCTTCAACCTTTTCTGATGCTCATGTCTCTCTCTCTCTCTCTCTATCTCCGTCCTTTTGGTTTTATTATTGACATTTTCTTCTAATTGCTTTTGAGGAGGAATGAATGCAGATAGAAACAGAAAGAGCTCATGAAGATGAGATGTTCAAAGAAAGTAAGATGGAGAATGGCAAGATATGAAGGGAGGCACGAGGAAGAAGAACTGGGGGGGGGAGAGAAAGGAAGAGAGTACTGGAGACTGGAGAATCATGCTGTAATAGGAAAAATATTAATCTGATAGCAGAAAACGTTCTCAGGATAAATGTACAGAAAAACATTTAAAAGCTAAGTGAGAGGGATACTTTTGAGAGAAGACTGTGCAGTGTGGAGGTATGAGTGTCAGAGATAAAAGAGACGGCATATCCTCTTGTCCTGAAGACCATATACTCTACATGTATTGCATCACATTCTGCACCTCAATGTGTGTTTGTGATGGGGGTGGGGGAGAACATGAAGTTGTGTTCACATTGTGTGTGTGTGTGTGTGTGTGTGCATGCGTGTGTGTGTGTGTGTGTGTGTGTGTGTGTGTGTGTGTGTGTGTGTGTCTGTGTTGGGGGTGAAGGAGAACATGTACTTGTGTTCACATGGGGGGTGTGTGCATGTGTGTGTTGGGGGTGGTAGATAACATGTACTTATGTTCACATGGTGTGTGTGTGTGTGTGTGTGTGTGTGTGTGTGTGTGTGTGTGTGTGTGTGTGTGTGTGTGTGTGTGTGTGTACTTATGTATATGCCTGTGTTAGTGAAGGTGAAAGTGTCACAGCACATGAGTGAACAGACACCAGAGGCATCCTGTGAAAGGCACACACGGTTGTTGAAGGAAATAGAGGTAGCAAGAGAATGAAGCACCATAGATGACATGTCTGCTCAGGTCCTGCACTCTTGTTACCAGGACATAAGATCTGGCTGGGAATAGTTTGCTGACACCAGTAAACCCTTCTTCACCATGTAATGGAGAACGCAAAATAAGTGAGCACTTAAAGCAGAGAAACAAGATGCTTCTAGAATCAACAGCTGCATGTGGACAGAATAGTCAGATGAGCACAAAGCCCTTTCCAAAGACTCATAACAAAGAAAGAACACAGAAGAAATTAGAACTTTTGTTTTACATTAGTTCTAAAGCACCATAAACCAGATGCTGCTTGTAATGCCTGTGTACATAACAAAGTTATACAGTTGGGCTGAGGTGTGGCAGCCTACATCTGGAAGAGACTTACAATTATTAAAATGATAATATTCCCCAAGATTTTATACTTAATACAATTAATAATACTTCTACCTACAAAAAAATTATCAAAAAAAAAATACACTAATTAAATTTCCTATCCTATGTACCCTAACCTAGGATTGCATTAAAGAAACATACTAATAGCTGGTCTCGGTGATCTGATTGTAGTGGATGTCTTTGTAAATACTTGGTTGGTTTTGTTGAATGTTATAATTCATATGTATTTTATTACTTGTATAAAAAGAACCTAGCAAAACAAACAGTATAATGCATTTTGTGGCTAATAATCCAGGTAGAAAATGTATGCTTTGGTGAACAGATCCAAGTTTGAGCCACATTAACCTATGTGTATAAGGAGTTATAAATGATTAGAATGGGATATGCGTATTTTTTGGGTTCTGTTGGTCAACTGTGGTTCAAAATGAATGACATAGTAGGAGGAGCATGACTGGCAAATTACTGGCGGAAGGTTTAGGGGTATTTATCAAACTATTTTTTTTTACGATTACTTGGCCTTGTAATTCTGTTGATGAAAGGGGTGAAATCTTAAACAGCACGTGTAAAAGGAATGGAAGAAGTAGTAAGAGGAAGTCTTCAAGAGTGGGATGGGTATTTTGCATGGAAGCTATCAGTACTATTTAAAAAACTTTGTTCATATAGTAGTTTTTTTGCTGTCTGCATTGTAATAGTATTCCATTATTCATTGCTCCATCTAACGAAAGGAATGGATGAATTTGTATTGTTCTGAAAATCCAAACCATGTCTTAGTGTCTCTGAGAGACAGTCCTTTCCCCATGCTAGCACATATGCAAAATCATTATATAGAGAGTACTAGAGCTATGCTTTGCTGACAGCACTGATTTTGCTTTGACGCTCTGTAAGGATCCTTGATAATACAAAACATTTTCCTTTTCAGTTCCTTTCAGCCACTAGATTGGTGAGGGTGGTGGTAATAAAGCATTTGAAACTGAAGGAGGTCAGACACTGAGATGGCAGTTAGAATGTCTAACCCAGAGGAAGCATCAACTACAGAAGAACAGAGGTGGTGAAATCCTTATATACGTCTCTTGTAAAACCTCACTGCTGGGTAAGGGGGGTAGGTGGGTATTACATTTGTGTTTCAAGCCCGTATCTCAAGAGGGTCAAATTATAGACCTGCATAAACTATGTAGTGTCATTGCACATGATTAAAGGAAACGCATTTTTGCCATTTCCCTTATGCTAGTTAAAATCTGTATTTGGTAGGCAGGAAGCAGTTTAGCAGCCTCAGACCAGATGGAAATTGCAACTTCAGGCAGTCATTTTTAAACTTTGGTTGCATGAGTTTTATTTTTAAATTTTATTGGCTAGGGTTTCTGATGACATCCCAATGGAAGTATGGAGGTGCTTAGGAGAAATGGCAGTGAAATTTTTAACTAGATTGTTTAATGACATTTTGGAAAGTCAGAGGATGCCTGAGGAGTGGAGAAAAAGTGTTTTGGTACCTATCTTTAAGAATAAGGGTGATGTGCAGAGCTGCAGTAACTACAGAGGGATAAAATTGATCAGTCACAGCTTGAAGTTATGGGAAAGAGTAGTAGAAGCTAGGTTAAGAAGGGAGGTGATGATTAGTGATCAGCAGTATGGTTTCATGCCAGGAAAGAGCACTACAGATGCAATGTTTGCTCTGAGAGTGTTATTGAAGAAATACAGAGAAGGTCAGAAGGAGTTACATTGTGTCTTTGTAGACTTGGACAAAGTATATGACAGGGTGCCTAGAGAAGAGTTGTGGTATTGTATGAGGAAGTCGGGAGTGGCAGAGAAGTATGTAAGAGTGGTACAGGATATGTACGAGGGTAGTGTGACAGTGGTGAGGACTGCAGTGGGAGTGACAGATCCGTTTAAGGTGGAGGTGGGATTACATCAAGGATCATCTCTGAGTCCTTTCTTATTTGCAGTGGTGATGGGTTCAAATATTAAGAGCATATTAAAAATAGTAAGATACAGTCCTCCAAAGTCTGATAAGCACTTTCGGCAACTTGCCTTCTTCAGATCATAGAACTAAGACTGTTGTTTTTCACTTTTAAAAGACATACGTCCAATACATTTCAGAATTTCAAAGAACACATTGCATCAAGCCAATCATAAATGTTTTCAGCCTTTACATAATGAATTCAATTGTAATTTCCACCAAATCGAAAGGACACAGGCAATGCCTACATAGAAGAACCAATCATACTCCTTGTAAAAGGACAGGCATATCTCTTTCTACCAATCATATCACTTTAAACTTAATGTAAATTCAATCATATGCTGAGACAGGGTAATCTTTTGATTCGTAGTGTGCACCTGCTGCTGACCAATCACACGTTTCTTGGGGGAGTACAAACGCTCATTCCACCAGTCATATAAATTCTAATTTTAATACAAGTAAACAAATCATGTTCTTCGCAAAGGGACAAGCCTCCTTGTCCTACCAATCAACTCGCTTTAGACAAGTGAAGTGCATAGCGAGACATATCAGCCTTTTGGTTCGTAGTACATCTCTCACTTTCATATAGGGTAAATCTCACATATAAACCGCAGAGTCACAAAGACACATATGAGTCTGCCCCAAGGGATTTGCCCTGAAATAGTAACATTTTTAAAATTCATCATCCTTAAGCAATAAGTAATGCTTCCAATCCTTGCGAAACACTCACGAATATATTATCAAGGGAAATCTGCCATATAGCCAGTTTACCCAAAGATCAATCTTTCCTTGTCGAGTCTTTAAAAACTAAGTACAATAAATAAAGGAAGACTTGACTGTCAGCCTCAAGCTGGGGCCAGCCAGGGTTACTGGGAGGGTTGGTCTCCTTACTTATGGCCAATGGTATTCATTTTGGCCTTAAGTATAGGTTTTAACGGAACCAAGGTGTTAAGTCCTGGGGGACGATTTGCTCTCATGTTCGTAATCCAACTTATTTCTCATAATTCTGTGTGATTAAAAACATCTCCTCCCCTAATGGTTTGAGCAACCACTTCAATAACTTTAAATAAAAACCGGTGAGAAGGGTTGCTATGAATATGTGCAGCAAGTGCATTATTCAACTCCTTTTGTCGTATATCCCTCATATGCCGTAGAATATGATCTTTCAACTGCTGGTCTGTCTTCCCGACATAAAAAGTGCTGCATTGGCAGCAGGTGGCTAAGTATATAATATGAGCAGTAGTACAATCTGCATAAACATTGAAGGTGTATTGTTTGCTCAGATAAGGAAGGAAGAATGTGTTGGAACTATCGATAAAGGCACATGCTTTACACCTTTGGAACATCTGAGCATGTTCTGTTATATGTAAAGCCATCCTTATTGCACAAAAGCCTTTATATATTTTTCTTGTTCTTGAACAAAAACTTCGGTTGATCACCTACCACATTCTTGATTTTTTAATCCATAGCCAAAATAGACCAAAATCTTTATTACTTCATACACTTGCCTGTTGTCAGAGCTATAGGTTAACATACATTTCAACTGCTGTGGCTGACTGGCAGTGTTCACATTGCCCTGTTGTGTTAAGGTGGTCCTGTTGGAATAATAAGTGCGCCTTTTGCCTTTTCTTATTTCCTGGTAACTTTGTTTTCGTGGCAGATTCCTATCCTTATAGGCTCTTTCCTTCAGATGCATTTGTAGTTTTTGTTGTTTATCCATGAATTCTTTGTCAACAGTGCATATTCCTGAGACTCTTAGGATCTGATTTTCATATATGTTGTTAAAAATATGTCCTGGATGCATACTCTGCCTATGCAGATAGTGATTTCTCCAGGTGGCTTTTCTACAGATTCTTGTGCTTATGCCTTCACTAGGATGTAGATGGATCTTTACGTCCAAAAAAATCAATCACTTCATTAGAATAGTTAGCCTTGAATTCTAAGAAATTGGTACTGCAGTTAATATATTCAATAAAGCTATTCAGCTCATCCATTTTCCCTCTCCATAAGATAAAAATATTGTCAACAAAATGACCATAGTACACCAGATGTTTTTTCCATATGCAATTTTCTGTAAAGATTTCCTTGTGCTCCCATTTGGCTAATACCAGTTTAGAGTAACTATTAGCACATGAGGTGCCCATTGCCACACCCCAAGTTTGTAGATAGAAGGCATCCCCATAGACAAAGATATTGTTCTCTAAAACTAGTTCCAATAGGGAGCATATAGGTTCTGCTATAACGTCGTTCCTTGCCAAGAAAGATCTAATGGCATGTAAACCATAATCATTGGGAATTACTGTGAATAAGCTAGTAATATCCATAGTTACAAGTAGAAGGTCATCAAATTTAGTAAGATGTAACAACAAAAACTACAAATGCATCTGAAGGAAAGAGCCTATAAGGACAGGAATCTTCCACAAAAACAAAGTTACCAGGAAATAAGAAAAGGCAAAGGGCGCCCTTATTATTCCAACAGGACCACCTTAACACAACAGGGCAATGTGAACACTGCCAGTTAGCCACAGCAGTGGAAATGTATATTAACCTATAGCTCTGACAACAGGCAAGTGTGTGAAGTAATAAAGACATTTTGGACTATTTTGACTATGGATGAAAGAATCAAGAATGTGGTAGGTGATCAACCGAAGTTTTTGTTCAAGAACAAGAAAAATATATAAAGGCTTTTGTGCAATAAGGATGGCTTTACATATAACAGAACATGCTCAGATAGAAAAGGCACTTTTAAGTGCCAAAGGTGTAAAGCATGTGCCTTTATTAATAGTTCCAACACATTCTTCCTTCCTTATCTGAGCAAACAATACACCTTCAATGTTTATGCAGATTGTACTACTGCTCATATTATATACTTAGCTACCTGCTGCCAATGCAGTGCTTTTTGTCGGGAAGACAGACCAGCGGTTGAAAGATCGTATTCTACGGCATATGAGGGATATACGACAAAAGGAGATGAATAATGCACTTGCTGCACATGTTGATAGCAACCCTTCCCACCGGTTTTTATTTAAAGTTATTGAAGTGGTTGCTCAAACCATTAGGGAAAGAGATGTTTTTAATCGCACAGAATTACGAGAAATAAGTTGGATTACGAACATGAGATCAAATCGTTCCCCAGGACTTAACACCTTGGTTCCGTTAAAACCTATACTTAAGGCCAGAAGGAATACCATTGGCCATAAGTAAGGGGACCAACTCTCCCAGTAACCCTGGCTGGCCCCAGCATGAGGCTAACAGTCGAGTCTTCATTTATTTATTGTACTTAGTTTTTAAAGACTCGACAAGGAAAGATTGATCTTTGGGTAAACTGGCTATATGGCAGATTTGCCTTGTTAATATATTCATGAGTGTTTCATGAGGATTGAAAGCATTACTTATTGCTTAAGGATGATGAATTTTAAAAATATTACTATTTCAGGGCAAAGCCCTTGAGGCAGACTCATATGTGCCTTTGTGACTCTGCGGTTTATATGTGAGATTTACCCTATATGAAAGTGAGAGACGTACTACGAACCAAAAGGCTGATATGCCTCGCTACGCACTTCACTTGTTTAAAGCGAGTTGATTGGCAGGACAAGGAGGCCTGTCCCTTTGTGAAGAACATGATTTGTTTACTTGTATTAAAATTAGAATTTATATGACTGGTGGAATGAGCGTTTGTACTCCCCCAAGAAACATGTGATTGGTTAGCAGCAGGTGCACACTACGAATCAAAAGATTACCCTGTCTCAGCACAGGATTGCATTTGCATTGTTTAAAGTGATATGATTGGTAGAAAGAGCTACGCCTGTCCTTTTACAAGGAGTATGATTGGTTCTTCTATGTAAGCATTGCTTGTGTCCTTTTGATTTGGTGGAAATTACAATTGAATTCATTATGTAAAGGCTGAAAACATTTATGATTGGCTTGATGCAAAGTGTTCTTTGAAATTCTGAAATGTATTGGACGTATGTCTTTTAAAAGTGAAAAACAACAGTCTTAGTTCTACGATCTGAAAAAGGCAAGTTGCGGGAAGCGCTTATTGGACTTTGGAGGACTGTATCTTACTATTTTTAATATGCTCTTAATATTTGAATAAATACTATATTGTTTTTGTTTTTACTCAATTGGAATTCCTGCCGTGGCGGATTACCGAAGGCTTTACTTCATTGATTTTACTTTTCCATCGGTATCCTCAACAGTGTAAGAAAAGTTTTTTCTTGAATGACTCCAAATAGGAGTATTTTCCCATCAGTCCCTTCATTAGTTTGACCATGTACGTACAAGCACAAATGACAGCAAATAGAAGTATTTTCCTATCAGTCCCTTCATTAGTTTGACCATGTACGTACAAGCACAAATGACACCAAATAGGAGTAATTTCCCTTCAGTAGTTTGACCATGTATGCACAAGCACAAATGACACCAGACAGAAGTATTTTCTTATCAGTCCCTTCATTAGTTTGAACATATAGGCACAAATGACACCAAATACAAGTATTTTCCATCAGTCCCTTCAGTAGTTTGACCATGTATGTACAAGCACAAATGACACCAAATAGATGTTTTTCCCCATCAATCCCTTCATTAGTTTGACCATGTATGCGCAAGCACAAATGGCACCAAATAGAAGTATTTTCCTATCAGTCTCTTCAGTAGTTTGACCATGTATGTACAAACACAAATTACACCAAATAAAAGTATTTTCCTATCAGTCCCTTCATTAGTTTGACCATATAGGTACAAATGACACCAAATACAAGTATTTTCCATCAATCCCTTCAGTAGTTTGACCATGTATGCACAAGCGCAAATGACATCAAATAGAAGTAATTTCCCATCAGTCCCTTTAGTAGCTTGACCATGTATGCGCAAACACAAAATGACAAAAAAAAAAAAACAAAACAAACATTGCTTGAAGTGAAGTCAATAGTTTTACATGTTTCCCTTCTAGTCAATTTATTAATTTGCCCCCTAACTCCAGTATTCCTCTGGTAAATTGGTGTTTACTCATGTAAGTTCAGGGTCCTTTACATCTTTTGTATACAAATGAGACCCTCGTACATTCATCTCTATGAATCATAGTCATATGCAAATGTAGAAGGTGCCTTATCCTCATAACAGCTCTCCTCTAATGCTTATCCCTTAAGTACTTTACGCTTTTGCCATAGGGAGCATACTAGAAAGATCATCATATAGATAACCATACAGGTGGTTTGTGCCCTCACCAGCATTGTGAAAGTGCGAGCATTTCTGTTAAATCTCTAACCCTGGACTTCTTAGCTAATGTGAGCATCCACATCATTTTAGAGCATCTTACGCCCTTTTTGTGCATGTGCATACTTCCACCAGTGTGTTATGAAGGCTACCTCCAGTGGCTCAGGATTACCAAACCCACGTCCCCAGCCATGACCTTTTCAGTGCCGTGCAAACCTACACTAGTATGCTTGTGATCAGCCAACCAGAGCCATCACTACAAACATCCAGGATGGATTAGCCATTGGTGGCTGTTCACTGTCATCCTCCCCCACCCATCTCTTCCAGTGCCTGAACTACCATTCATATGCAGGCTAGCTATCTGGGTCCTTGCTGGGGCTTCATCCCTCTGTACCACTGGGCAAAGTTAAAACATTTTGTTTTTCACCTACTGACTAAAGCACTGTTAAAACAGAACTAGATATCTTTATTTTTATTACCGGGAGTTATACTGAACATGTGCTAAATGTCTCAGCTTTTCCTTTATATGTCAAAGTTTCTTGTACCTTTCAGAATAAAAGTCTTTACTCATTAGAGGTTTGCTATAGGTGGTTTGTTATGTAGTAGCAGCATACAGTGGAAGTATATATAATACAACAAGATCTGAGCAAGTATTATATTGCTGAAACTGTCTCAAATAACAGTGCTGATCTGAACCAAACTGTAGCTAAAATTTGCAAACTGAATACTCAGACTGCTGTAGCTCTGAATAATTAATTATATTGTCCTTTCTTATCTCTTAACTCAAAATTGTTCATTCCCCTGTAATGGCAGAATTAAGACAGACTGCACAGTTTTCTGTAGTTTCTGGGCTTCTGACTTGACTTCTGAATATCTAAACTGCTGGACATTTTAATTGACTTCTGTACTCAGTGTTCTGATTATTTCAACTGAACTTCTGTTATGAAAGTATTTCTCATTATACCAAACTCTTATAAATTTCCTACAAGTTATACATGCCTCCTTAACCTTGGTTCCACAATATTGTACCATCTAAATAAGATATTATTGCAGGTGCCTTTCTCCAATCTGTTTTCGCAGCAAAATGTTCTGCACACTCTTTTAGCACGATTCATCCTTATCAGTACTTTGGCTTGAAGGTTATTTCACTTAGCTTAGTTGTATCCTTCTGAAACATTCATTTCTATTGAGACTGCACTTATTGAAACTACATGTAAAATGTGAAATATAAAATATATAGTCCTGCTTTAACACGGATGCATTTCTAGGCCTTTGCAAAGAAAATACTGTACTTATGCAGGATTTATTCTGACAAAACTATATTTACGTGAGTCTTTATCTTACAACTCCCCTCTAAAATCTCTGAACTAGGATTTACTTCCATAATTACTTTATAAATATACTAATATAGTCTGCAAAAGTTACCATAATGATCACTACAAGTAAAACAGCAACTATAAAATAATTTCAGTTTATCTGGTAAATACATTTCTAATTTTAATTCTGACACTAGATGTCACTTGAGCAATCATGGCCTGACAATTATTTGAAAATCTTTTGGACTGAGGTCTGTTTAACTTTATGATTTAATTTAACTGGGCAGTTCTTTGACATGCCTTATAACTGATATTACATAATTTATGTAACAATATTATGTATTACGATCTGTACTAATTTGATGATAGCCATTTATAAACTTTCTTTATAATATATTTTTATATTAAAATAATTATAGTTTTGCTTTATAATGTATGCATATTGAAGCATACGCACTATATACTTTATTAACTTTTTTCTGTAAATCTTTTACTAGGTTTGTTAAAGTGTTAACTGATAATCCTGTTTATATATGTTTTAAATGTGTTATGTGCTGTAATATTAGAGGAATATTTACTAGAACCTATGTTGTCTGCCTTCTTGATCTTCCTCTTTGTATACTCTGTCAGTGCCGTTTTAATTTTCTGTCTAATGTACAATAATCATTATGTAATGTGCACTTTACTCTTTAACAAAGGAAATTTAACTTGTCATGCTTTTAATATTTTAAATAACTATTACTGCATATTCATTAGGTAATTATATGACTTGTCTTGATAAACCTGTTGAAGTTAATTCTGTCACTTTACCTAGCTAAAGACTGAATAATATGAGCTGAAATATAACTCTGCAAATTATTTTCTGATTATATATGCATATAATTTATCCAAGTTGTAGAAAATGTATCGTCATGCTATTAGAAATGTATTATACTGAACATTTAAATTGAGTATGGATGCTATATTCTAAAATCTGTCTGAAACTGGCACTAAAGTAATACCTGTTTATAATGAGCACCTGAAATAGCTGAGTATGAATGTTACATTCTGGAATCTAACTAAACACTAAAGGCATACCTTTTTGCCAGTGTTATATGAACACATATAACATTATAAACTGAAGTCTAATACTTTTGTACAATGGTCTGAAAGCATAACTTGGAATGAAATTCCGCTAGAAATACTTGATGTTTTGACATTTTGTACAATGGTCTGAAAGCAAAACTTGGAATGAAATTCCACTAGAAATACTTGATGTTTTGACATCACTAATTTGCTTGAATTCACATATGCATCTCTATCTGTAAATCTAATGCTAATCTAAAGTGCATAAATATACATCTGCATTTGTGCTACATACATGTCCTAACTCTAAATAATACTTTTCTTTAGATAACTGAAACAAACTTACATTATTAGCATACTGTTCATATACTGAATAATTTATACAGTTATCTACATTTCATTTATATTTAAAGAAACATTGGAAAAATAATCCAGACACTCTGTCTTCACTCTGTCTTCACTTATGGCTTTTCTGTGAATAATCCAGTAGTCCTTATACTTGACTTGTGCACCACAGCTCTTGCCAAGTTTAAGCCTTACTCTACATTGTCCTAGTCACTGCTAAGGTACTAGAAAAGCCATCCTAGCGTCCTTTACTGTTTGTTTTCAGTTCTCTATTACAATAACTTGGCCTCCAGGCCTCTCCTATTCCCTATAGCAAGGTTGTAGGCAGAATATCTTGAACCTTTAATAAACCTGTAAGTAAAATTCCATATAATATCTGTAAAAATACAGAAAAGCATCAGGTTCTTAAAATAACATTTACAGCTTTAACAGTTATAAAATGATTTAGATGTTTTATTATCTTTAATAGTAGCCCTGCCTTTATATACATTTCTCTTGCCCGAAACAAACCTATGTTACTAAAAACTATTTTTTGTTGGTCTGTAACCAAGCTGGTAATATACTATAGTGAAATAGAAAGCCTGTAACTTCATTACTGAATTGAACAGAAAACTCAGTGGCATTTGTCTACCTGTCATAAACTCAAATGAAGTTAAAGTAATAATCTGACACTGTACTAATTCTTCAGCATTTCTGCAAGTTTTATAAAATTAATCTTAATGTTTTTTTTAAATACACGTGTGACTAATTTTACTTTGTAACTCTCATGAGGTAATTTATACAAAATAATTTCTTCAGTGTACAGTTATCTCCACCTACTGCCTTAAATGTTCCTGTTCTTTCAGCTGATGTCTTTTAAGTATTTCAGTACTTCTGAATGCTGCAAGGTTTTATTATCACTGTGTACAATTTCCTTGTAGTCTAAATCTCCAAATAAATAGTAAGAACTGTTACTGCATAAAAATGTTAATAATAATATTTAACTGATCTTTAGCATGCTGGTTTATAGTTTACAGTACTTTAATTGAGCTTGCTGAACTGACCTGTAATCTGATAACTTAATCACATAAGGCTGTGCCTCTGGTGTGTTCTGGTAAACTGCAATTTCTGTACAAAACATGCAAAATATTGAATAATTTACATATACACATTTACTGTTAGACTTGACCTGGTCTGGAGCTTTACTTGTCTTTCCTTTACTAGTATGTACAGTTTCCTCATAAAATAAATTACATTTCACTCTTTCCTTACATGAGATCGGAATGTATGAGTGCACTGACATTTATTATATATGCTGCACTGGGATCTGAACCTTTGACTGTTCAGTCATTGTTAAAAAATGTAAAAGTGACTTTAAATTATACACTCTGTAAAACTAGCAAGACATTATTTAATACTTGTAAATGTTTTTCCTCTGTCTCTGTCTGTATCAAGATATCACTAATGTATTGCAATGCATTATTACCATAATTCAATGGTTTTAGCATTCGTTACAATGTCTGATGAAACAAAATAATAATAAAAAATTAATCTGCCAGATCTGTAACTGTAAAACATTTAGTCTGCAGATTTAACTTGACTGTCATTTCTGATATACCACACACACCATGTGCTAATGGAATGGTGTATGTATTTACTAATTTCAGATGTAGTGCTAGCTGTAACTATGATCATTCTTCCTTACTGGCCATAAAGGTGAATTGAATGGACTCAACTCTTTTCATTATACTACCATTTTCTTTCCTGTCTGTAATACACTTATGTCTTTCATTACTTTTCTGAGAATGAAATTCTGTTTCTGAAAATGTGATAATTTTCCTGCTTGCACTTCAGCTGTGCCAGATGATGTAGAATTTATCTTGTCTTTAGCCCATGAATCTGTGTATTCCTGTAGTAACTGATTTTTTAAATCCTGTGCATCATCTGCACAGTCTACTGCACACAGTTTCTTACAAGTATCTTCTGTTTACACTACTGTACATTTTGTAGCATTTTATCTCTTCCAAAAATCTTGTTACTGAAGTCTAAAACAACATTTAACTCTGAGATGTCCATACAAAGTAGGGTACAGTCACACTGAGAACTGCTCACTGCTGCACCTTTGACCCTTCAAATCCTAACAACATTGTAACTGTACTTGTGTCCTCTTGTAGAGGTCTGCTTACAAATAAAACTGATGCATCTGTATCAGTCAGTACATTATTTCATAGTTCCTTTCCTGTAAACAGTGAAATATGCAATCTGCCATTTCTCTATACCTTAAACGATGTTAGATAAATTAACTGGTTTGATGCTGGACTACCACACCCTTTATTGATATTCTGAAATTATTTTCTATACAACTAGTAACAACATTGACCTAAGCTACGTATGCATTTCTTTATTTTTCTCTGAAATCTATATATCATATACTGATGTTTGCTTTATCAGACTGATCTATTTCTGCAGGATTACTATTTTCTATATTAGATTGATCTGTTTCTGCAGGATTGCTATTAATTTCTGCACTCTGATCCACCCTCAGTGCAGTATCTGCACTGGCTTCTGAAAACAACAAACTAGAATTTATGTTCTGAACATTACTTGCATTTAAAAGATTTAATAGATTTTTGGTTTTAATGATCAAATTTAAATGTTGATATATCAATATATTAGCACTGTACTACTTTAAGCATCAATGTAATTTATGTCTAGTTTCGCGCCAAAAAGTTTATTTAAAATGGCGTATCAACTAAATGAATGAGTTCTGAGGAAGCCTATAACTGATAGGTGAAAGCGCTTAACTCTCGATATATGTATTTTTATACTGGTTGTTTCAATAAACGTCTGGCTGTGGCCGTCAATTACTGTGTTTCCTCTTTCAGTTGCTGAGAAGATAGCACAGTGCATTTAAAAGAACATTATTAACATGAAACACTGAAAACTTCTGTTCTATGTTCTGTCCTGAAATCTGCATGTCACAAATACTGGTTGTGTTTATGTCAGGCTGATCTGTATTTGCGAAACAGCAGTTTAACTCTGCATTCTGAAATACATGTACTGTAGCAGTTACTCTGATTTTTGAAGATTATAAACAATAATTTATTACAATTTGAAACCATACTGAAATCAGAAACTGAAAATACTGTTGTTTCTGTAAACACTGATTTATACTACAGATTATAAGAAAGTCTTTCCATAACTTTATTCATTTTATAACTTTTTTCTGCAACTTGATCTTTTTTATGTCTGCAAATATTTGAAAGTTCTTAAATAATAACATTTGAATGTACATTTCTGGAACACACTTTTAGACTGCTTTACTAAATTTATGTGAGTCCTCATCTAACAAGCTCATGTTAACAGGTTGGTTTCAGTTTAGTTTGCAACAGTTTACAACTGCTGTTTTGAAGTTCAGTTTCCATTGTTTTGTAAAAATAGTTAATTGTCTTGCTTGGTATGTACACCTTTGAGTTATAGTAAGTTTGTAACAATGGAAAGTTAAGGCAAGTTACTCAAGCCTTTCAGTCTCTTATACTTTTAAGACTGAAAAAATTAATTATTCTTTGTGTTTGTCTCTGGTGTCTGAACAGCTACGTGTGAATAGGTTGCTTCTGAAAGATTTGTGAATTTTTCTCATTAGAAAATAATGCCATTGCATATTTTGCTTCTTTCATTCCCAAGTAAGATGTTTTAAAGTAAATTATCCAAAACTTGTATGTCATCTCCTCTAATTTATCTTTTAATTTGTCACTTGATTGCCATTTACTTAGTAGGTCCTTGATAAAACTTGAAGCAGAAATGCTTAGCTAGATTAAAATAGATGTATCTACATAAATCGATGACAAAAAAAGGAGAGTGTAAGGATGTAAGAATTGGAAAACCTGAATGTTATAACAGCATGGGCGAGAAGATTGGGCAGAGATTTGTGAGATACTCTAGATGTGGACAGCTTTCTGGCTCAGGGTACTTTGGAGAGGCAAACAATGCACCATATGCAAGATAATGAGGACGTTTAATCTTAATAGTAGAATATGACAAGTAGCGATGTTTAGTGGACTAGTCATTCAGCTGAGAAAGGATAGAATGTTACTGGAGAGAAGGAAGCAACAGGAGGCCATTAGATGGGATGGATTGGGGCAGGATAGTGTGGGGAAAATGTGTAAGATAGGAAGATGTGGACAGAGACCATCAGAGGTTTACAGGTAAATGAGAATGGCAAAGAATAAGGTGAAAAGACTGCTAAAGATGAAGTTACCCATGTTTCATACCTGTTTACACACACTCAAACACGTAAGATATTAACCAATTTTTTCCATCTTAGCTTTAAAATCAGTAACATCTGGTCCAAGACCACCAATCATTAGAGAACTTATATTCTTCCTCTCAGTAGTCATCTTGGATTAGTGATTCTATTTTGCTCTGGGGGAGTGAAAGAGCATGTGTATATTATTTCTTGGAGATTGCTGATACCAGAAAAACTGATAACTGCTTCATAGAAGCCAGCTTAAAATTTGCACTACTGGTTTGCTCCTGGTGAGTGAAAAAAAAAAAAAACAGATGGTAATTGATTCCTGACTGTCTCTGACTGGACAGTGGGTGTCTCTGTGTGGGACCTTCCTGATTGATCTGGTTGCTATTCAAGTCATCTACCAGGAAAAGGCTACAACAAGCCTAAAGACTCCTGCATCATCTTGGACGGGACTGTAGATCACCAAAGAGTTTGTGGCCTGCTTCTCATCTTGATATTAATGCTACTGTTTTGCTTCCGGTGAGAGAAGAAGCAAATAATAATGAATTCTAGCAGACTGAAGCTGTGTTGAGACCAGAACTAGTAGTAGTCAGGTAGTAGCCAATTAGGTAAATCCCCACTATTCATAATTCTTGACAAGGCTAATTCATTCTTTCATTTCAATAAGTACTACTTGATTATCTGCTGTCTAATCTGTCTTCATAAATACTTCATCCATATATCATCAGGGTCTACTACAGTACTTCCCACAGGTGTTTGGGAGTGCCCTGTATTCACACAGACACCTTGAATTGACATTTTTCCTGTACAAGCACCCTTGAAATTTCACCAGCATGTACATGCACACTGGGCAACTAGTTTGTGCAGTGACAGGCACCTTTTCCAGAGTTGCAAATCAGATAACCCTGACTTTACTCTATATTCTCAAAGCAACTGTCTAATCAATAAAAAGGGCCTGTTACCACAGATATAAACTTTATCACTATCTCCATTGCCAGCTTGGTGGATATGGGCATTTTGAAGCAATGTAGAAATTACCTTATGTTGACAGACAACAAGATAATTTTGAAACAAACTGTTTAGGCATGTGAGAGATGTATTTACACAATGTCACTGTAGGCAAAGCTGTCATATAAAAGCACTCCTAATGTCATCAGATTGTCAGTAGTATACACACTGTACCCATCACACACAGTACAAAACAGACACATAGACCCACATATGCTGGGGCATTTAAATTTAACCTTCCTAAACCCCAAAGACCTCTTAGACTAAGCACAGTTATCAAATGTCCTCAGCAGCCCCAAATGCAATCTTTCAAAACAACATTCACATTAATACTTACAGCCACATCTTATGGAGCCTCTACTTCTAAGCTCATAAAGCAAGCTACCACATGAGCCAACATTCTGTTCATTGGCAACTCCATTTTGAGACACACTGATGTCCCTCTCACTAATCTCAGTAAAGAGAAAGTCACAGTCACTTGCTTATCAGGGGCCAGGATCCACCATATTACACATGCACTTAGGTCATTTGACCACAAGCACCAGTATGACTCAGTAATAGTCCATGCAAGTGTAAATAACTTGAGACATACCTACCTAGATGATAGTAAGAGAGATATTATGGAGATCTCAGAATATGTGTCCCAGGCTGGTATACGCCTGTCACTAAGCAACATTCTATCTTTTCCATGAATGACATCACAATATGAACAGAAGATGACAGGCATTAATAATTGGCTAAGTTTCTGGTGTCATTCTAAGGGGGATTGCAATATTTATTCAGTATGGAAGGAGATGGTCAACAGACCATGCTGCTTTACTAAGACAGTCTGCACCTGTCGCCTCTATCCTTTTAAAAAACGGCTAAAACATTGTTCTCCCTCATAGTGCCTTTTTAAGCAATGCCAGCCTGACAATCCTTCTGACACAGCAAATAAAAAACAGGAAAATCTAAAGGTGTTTCTGCCCAGTATTAGTAGTCTAAACAAGAAACTCCATTCCCTACAAGCTTTCCTCACCCTAGAGAATGCTGAAGTCTATGCAGTCATTGAGACATGGTTCCAAGCCACCGAGAGCTCACTAGCAGTTCAAGGCAATAATGCCTTCCACGTATTTAGACCAGATACAACACAGATAGGGACTAAAGGTAGAGGTGTCTCTGTTTACATTAAAAATAAATATACTTCAAGGCTGTGCAAACAGGATGATACACTTGAGCATTTCCATGTTCAAATCATAGGCAAAATTCCATACCAATTCTTTGCAAGCTACAAGTCCCCCTCCATGACCCAGAAAACTCATAACACATATTTAAGCTTACTGGAGACACTCGCCATCTAACCCAATGCCATATTCATGGGTGACTTTAATTACTCCACTATTAAGTGGGAATCATATACAACACCAAATGTACAGGCACAGAGATTCCTGGATTTTGTAAGTACAAACTCACTGGACCAAATTGTCAGTATAATGACAAGGCAGGCAAACATATCAGATCTGGTTCTTACTGATATGGGAGATCACTGCATACCCCCCTAGTGTAATGTCCTCTCTTTTAAGGTCAGACCACAAAATGGTCTTCTGTGAGATAAATGTAAAATGTGGAACCCCAGCTAATGCTGGAACATTAAGGAAGTAATCTAAAGCTAACTTCCTTCTATTAAGTGATAACCTGGCAGCATTTTGAGCTCCCATAAACCATAAGAACACTGCTGCCTACATGGAACTGTTCACAGAAACCCTATACAAACATGTTAATAGCTGCATAGCGGCAGCTGTACCCATGAGGAATAAGGTCAGAACTAACAACAAAAACAAACAACCCTGGTGGAATCTCAACTTCAGTAAGCTATTTAACAGAGGGGTGAAAATCATGTAAAAAAATTAGGAGGTGTAGCACCCAGAAGGATAAAAGAACTCACATCAAACTAAAAAAACAACTCAGAGGACACAAAAAGTCTACCAAAGCCAAATTTGAGATAAATTTGGCCTCCCAGGCCAAGGACATCTACAATGCATTCTTTAGCTATATCTGCAACCTCAAAGGCAATAAACAATTTTGTGCAAAGTTCATTGTTGATGGAGACACCTGCATTAAGCCAGAAGGTATATCAAACCTTGTGGCAGACAAATTCAGCTCTAACTTTACCCCTTTCTTCCCCAAGCCTTCCCTCAGGAAAGACCATCAAATATAACTTCAACAGCTATCACCGGGAAGAGATCCTCCATGCTCTAAGACCAAGAATGCTGTATTGATGGGCCCTAACAATATCCCAGACTGTGGTCTAAATCGCATAAAGCAGGCTGTATCAGGTCCTCTGGGATCACTATTTTATCGTAACCTTCAAATAGGCTTCATCCCTCAGGAATAGAGAATGGCAGCCATCATCCCTTTGCACAAAGGAAGGCTATCTATGGACCCTGGAAACTACAGATACACACATTTCACTAGTCTCATATGCAAAGCCATGGGAAGAGTTATCATGGAAATTATCAGTAATGACACGGGAAACCTCCAGACACTGGACCCAACCCAGTTTGGTTTTGTCAAGGGAAAGTCATGTCTACTCAACCTGGTGAACTTCTTTGAGATATTCACCAAAGTAATGGATGAGGGTAAAATGGTTCACATTGCATATCTTGACCAGGCAAAGCATTTGACACAGTACCCAAGTTGGGCATTTTTGATAAACTCAGAAGGTTAGGTATCAACCCTTATGTCACCCAGTGGATAGCTAGTTGTCTCACAGACAGAACCCAGGAAGTTAGAATTGGGGAATTCACTTCTACAAAGAAGCCAGTCACCAGCAGTGTCCTGCAGGGATTGGTCCTGGGACTGTTACTTTTTGGCATCGCATTCTTTGAAGTCAAGACCAATGTTAAGGGTCTATTTCTGACCAAATTTGCAGATAATTGCAAATTAGGAGGAGTCATAGAATCCCCCACCAACACAAATGTTCTCCAGGAAGGGCTGACACAGACAAATAAGTGGTATCAGAACATCCCTAAGAGTCAATCCAGTAGAAAGGTACTTTGGGCACATAGAGGCAGTAATCTAGCCTTTAACCATTATGTATCTACAGTAGTGAGGAAATCATTCTATGCTGTGCAACATATAAGCAAAGGTATGACACCTATGTTGAAAGAGATAATTGTTCAACTGTATTTGGCACTCATCAGACTTGTCACAGAGTACAAAGCCCCATTTGGTATGTACCCAACTAGGCATATCCAAGAATTAGAATATCCACAATGGTTCTATGTCTGGAATACAAGGCATCATCATACCCCATTCAGGTGAACCTACTGCATATCCACAAAACAAACAGCACCAGAATTACCCATTCCAGATGGAAATTATCATGCAGGAGTCAACACTATGAAGACAGCTGAAGGGAAGTGATCAGGTGGGGACACTAAGCTGTTTTGAAGGGCAAAGGGTGAAAGAAACGGATCAGTTGTGAGATCTTGTAAGAAGACAAAGGGAGGAGTGTGAAAGGGATTAGATGCAATACATGGTGGGAGGCATCCCACAAAGACAGAAAGATGGGTAGTAGTCAAAGTGGAGGGTAAAGGATGTAGATAGGAAGGGGTAATGGCGTGAGTCATGTAGTGAAGGAGATGAGCACTGTGGGGACAGAGCAGAGGGCTTTGATGACTGGAGACTTAATAAGTGGACTGTTAGAAAGGAAGAAGGGAGGATTACATTTCAGTGGAAGTGATGTCCAGTTTTAGATTTAATAAGTCATGGGAGAAAATGACCAAGGTAATCACCAAGAGGGAAGGGTGAACCATATTATGATGCATGTGGGTACCAGTAACCTGTCAGGAGATGGTACAGCACCAAGGAAATGACACATGTCGGGAGAAGGGGGATGTGGAGGCAGCAGTCTCAAGAAAGATAACTATGCTGGCAGCCCGTACATTAAAGAGAGAATGCATTGGGAAATATAATGTATTTGGAGTGATAAGAGGATGGTAGGAGATCTGGAAGAAAGACTATCTTTATATCACAGAGCCCATCTTAACTCATAAGGTACAGCATTGTTTAGTGCTGGTTTCAAAGTGGTAGCCATTTTGAATTCTGAGACTCATTAGTGTCAGTCCTGTATGTTTGCTAACAGTCAACTAAGCTGAGTGAAAAAAGGCAGATGTTAGGCAGAAAATTAGCCTACCTGCCATCTAAACTAAGGAAAGTGGGTAGGTTTGTTAAAGTATACCTCAGGAACTTTTAGCTAGAGGGAAGACAGCCAATCTGCTGCATAAGCTGGGGATAGATGGAGAAATTGTTGGAGAGTTTGTTAAGAGACTACCTCAGGTTATCTGTACCTAACAGTGACACATTGATAAAATGAGAGAAGAGAAGAAAAGAACTAAGCTAGATGAAAGATAGCCTATCTGCCACCTAGGTAGGGGAGAATGCTATAGTTTGAACCCTAAATCCAGCAAATCTATTATTTATTCCTTCATTAGCACTGATTAACCTAAAAACCTATAACCAACTTTATATAAAAGGTGAAAGGTGCATTGTGAAATCTTATGCACTAGAGTAAGAAAATGGCAAATCTGGTGTCAGTACTATTTTTGGGTGATGTTACTGGGTACTCTCCTGGTTTAGTAATGACAACAATATTCCTCAAGTACCAGGATACAATGATGTATTAGTAGCCAGCAATTTTGGGGTGACAGGGAAAAATGTTCCCATTAATTACTGACCATTTGTTTTCCTACTCTTAACTGTTTAGCCATCCTTGCTCTGTAGCTTCATAAGTAATTACTAGGCATGATTTCCCATTTGTTGAATCTGGTTAATTGACATCCTCAGAGAGACATTTGTGGTTGAGGGAATCAAACCCTGTACTATAGGAAGCAGCTTAACAGTTTATAGTCTTAGTTCTCTGTACTAATTACCAGATGAGGCACTGGCAGAATCCCAGACAGAAACAAGCTGCCAATCTGTAGTTACCATTGTACTTACTCTCACATGACACCAAGATTTTGAAAAAAATCGCTTTTAATAGTTATTGAAACTGCTACCATTTCAGCTGTGTTAAAAGGCTGTCCTGGAAATGGTTTGATTCATTCTACTAAAAATTTCAGGAAATGTTAGTGGGCTGCTCAGCTACAAAATGTCCTTATACTTTGCTCCTGTATCCAAAAGCAGTGGAACAGCTGCATCCTGATTTTAATGTTAATGTTTTCATTTTCTTAGTAATTGTGCCTTGTTTAAAATGATTGAAAAGCTCAGTTTTATACAGAGAAATGTCTGCTTTAGGTCTGATGGTATAAAATGATCAAACCATGGGTAAACTGTGTTAACATCGGATATAAGACAGAAGATTACTTAGAAAATGAAAAGTGGAGGTAAGAATGGAAGTGGGGAGGTGAGGAAGGATATACTTTTTCTGAGGGACAAACACAAAAAGGGTTAAAGCAGGGTCACACAAGCAAACATAAAACACAGAGACCAACAAGGTAGGCACAGACACAATGAGGTGTGGTTTGACAGTAGAATTATAGACAGAGGGAGGACAATTGTAATGGGGAAGACTGGACAACAAACAAAGAGAGGGGGTGATGCACAAGGAAGGGAACACAATGATGGGGATAGGGTGGGTATTCTGCTCTTGTTATCACGCTGCCTTATTTAGACTTCGGTGTAGGTCAGTTATCGCCCTGACTATCTTCTCCACTGGGCCCCACCTAGGGAGGTGAGGGCAGAACCCGGTAGCAATGTGACTCTTGAAGCCACATGAGAACCCTCTCCAGGTGGCCAGCGCAGGCCTCCAGACTAGTCTACCAACTCCACTACTACCCACACCACCTCCCTCCATATGACAAAGTGTGAACTTCTGGCAGTGCCATCGGTGGAACAATAATACTTATGTCCAGTGAGACCACCAGAGGCCACTGGTGATGCCACCAGGCCATACCCCACCATACCTAATAGGGAGCCAGGCCTGGAGCCAGGTGGAGGGCTGGTGAGAGAAGGCCAGGTCTGATGGTGGACAACTGTGCTATGCCACTAACACAACTGTAGCAGATCTTGCAGTAGATGTTAACATAAATGGATCAAAATAAAACAACAAACAGCAAACAAAATATTAACATGAAGGATAGCAAAAAAAAAAAAATAGTATTAGGCCTGTTAGACATAACCCTTCTGTGTGGTATCTGATGTTGTACTACCCAGCCACTGAATATGGTGGTATGGCAGCTCTGATAGTTCTGCCTAGATGCATCATCCCCAAACCTCAGTGGAAGGCTATGTGGGCAGGTGTGTAGTGTCACTGCCCCCATTGCCTGGATTTGTTGTGGCAGTGTGGAGGCTATGGTGGTGGCATGGGTATGTTGTGTGGACACGCTGGAAAGGATATGTTCAGAGGCAGAGTTGCAAAGTTGCAACACATATCAAACCGAACATTCCTTTGGGGGAACTATGCTGTACCATGGACAGAGACAACACAGTGTGCAACAGACGGTACTCTGCAAAGACTGTAAGGGTATTTACTAGACACCAGCTCCCATAAAATGACTATCATAAAGCAGGAACATATATTAGAGTGAAGCCTGAGCAATAGACTGCCAAGGGACCCATCACTACCACCCAGCAGAGACCCCAAACAATACCCCACACACCCGACTTTGCATTACTGTCTCTCACAGGCCCCTCAGATGCATAGACTCACCCCACAATGATTTCCCACCCTCCCACACATACGCCACATATATTCTGACTTGGACAGTACACAACGCAGTGATGTAACAACCTCCCTGCATGTCAAGCATTGAGACACTAACCATTTGAAATGTCTGGACCTGGTACAGTTTGTTCTGAAACACGGAGACTGAATGACCATAGAAATGGACTTACAAATGCTAGCTATGTGATGGTCATTTCTTTGGATATTTCCTTTTCTCCAAGGTATGGCAGTATTGAAGTTAGTACATATAAGTTCAAGGGGTGTGTGGGGGGCCATGTTCCCCCTGCAAAAAAGAAGTTTAAATGAGAAGAGCAATGTTCGAGATTCACTCTTCTGCAGTTTTGAAGTTTTTTTTTTTTTTGCATGTCAGTACTTGGCATTTGGAGTGCTGACATTTCAATAGGGAAGCACAACCGAACATGATGCTATGCACGTAGGTTGATGCGCGGCCAAACCAAACCAAGTAAACAACAAGAGGCCAGCAATAGATGGTCCTGAAGTGAAAAATAATTATATCCAATACATATAAATTACTAAAATGATCCTTTATTAAACAGACCGGTTTCGGCAACCAATGCCTTCTTCAGTGTATAAAAAAGTCTCCAGAAATCCCAACTATTTATAGACACACCCCACCTGTGAGACTGATGGAAAATACCACCAATAAATACTTAAAGAAAAAGATACCAAAACTTAAACAACTATATGCAAAATAAATAAATGCAACCATATCTGGACAATATGTGACATATATAAAGACAAATTAAACATAAAAAAGAAAAATAAGAAAAATAAATATGAAATGAGCCCAACACATTAAACTAATGCGAATCCAGATTTCAGAAAAATAAATACATATCCATTATGGTATAGTTATGATAAAAACATATATCATATGAACTATCATAACCATAAAGAACATCACATACAAAGCCTGAAAATATAAAATAAATGTTCCAGCAGAAAAAATGTGGTTAACAAATGATGATATGTCCGAATTCGGAAATCTGTGCTTCATCGAATGTTCCAATGATATTCCTTCCACTATGAGTACATGTGGCATGTCCATATACCTTATGTTCTTCTCCATCGGACCCTATATGACACATTGAGAAACTGTGAAAAAATATGAGAAATAAAAACATGCAGATAACTATTAACAAGTAATATACATATATTAATAGAAATCCATAATGTAAAAAAGATGCCCAAATCAATATATATGAAAAACAGAGAACATAAAATGTACCAACCTAAATGTTCAAATTTATAAATGGTCATTTAGTCCTGGAGGAAATAGGGCACCCAATGTAATGATCCAATGTTGTTCCTTGTGAGTAAGTATTTTATGCCAACCCTGGGGATTACTACGATCACCCAGAATTCTATCTATAATCATAAAAGAAAATTGTGCATCAGGATGTTTCAAATTGTGCCGATATAAGGCATTAGTTTCCTTCTTAGTTTTGATGTCCGATCTATGTTCATTGATGCGTGTTCTGAGTGGTCTAGAAGTTTGGCCTACATAAAAGGCTTGACACCGACAAGTTGCCAAATAGACCACCCAACTGCTGCTACAGTTACCAAATATTCTGCATTGATACACCTTGCTGGTATTACGGCTTGTAAATTCCTTACTTTTGTTGACTTGTTTGCATGAACCACAATGGCCACAAGGGAATGTACCCACTAATACATCCCCTGACATAGTCAATTGTTGATGTATCGCTCCCCCACTTTCTATGTGTTTGAAGTGTGAAAATAAAGAGCCAAGAGTTATGCCTCTCCTGTAAGAGAAACGGCACTGTTGATCCAATATTAACCTCAATTGTTCATTGGCCATCAGAATATTCCAATGTCTATTAATGATACACTTGATAGCATTGGAGGTTATGCCAAAGGTAGTAACAAACCGGATGATATTTGCAGAACAGTCCCTAGTTTGAGACTGATATTGTAACAAAGTTTTTCTCTCAATATTGTTAGTCCAACTCCAGGCATTTAGAATGTCTTGATGTCTGTATCCCCTATTGGCAAACCTATGATAAAGATCCAAGCCATCCCTATCAAAATCACCCTGTGTCGAGCTCAGGCGTTTAATACGCATAAATTGAGACTTAGGGATGTTGCAGATGGTGTGGCTTGGGTGCATGCTGGAAGCATGCAACAAGGTGTTATATTGAGGCTATTTGCGATAAGTTCTCATGTTCAACGTATGATCTGTATTTCTGGTAATGGTAACATCCAAAAAATTAATGCTTTGAAGATCATATGTTACCATGAACTCAATTCCCCAAACATTTTGATTAAGGTATTCGATAAATTCCTGCAAATACCTTGCATCTGCCTGCCACACCATCCAGCAATCATCCAGGTACCTGCGCCAAATGTCTATTTCCACAAGATAGATATTGTGTAGTGGATCATAGATCATGCATTCCTCAAAGAATGCCATGAACAGATCGGCATAAATAGGAGCAAAAGATGCTCCCATAGCCGTACCTTGCAATTGCCAATAGCATTGCCCTTAGAAATAAAAGACATTCCTATTGAGGACATGTTCCGTCATGCAGATAAGCAGCGTATTAAACCCAGGATATAAAGCAGCCCTGTCCAACCAATATTGTAAGGCCTGTAGGTCAGCCCAATGCGGAATGCTGGTATATAGGGCCTTAACATCCAATGAACACATGAGCCATCCAGGCTCAAGTTGACAGTCCTGTATGATCTGTAAAAATTGAGTCGTATCCTGCAGTCTTGCCCTGACAAAACACAACAAAGGTTTAAGATACTGAGTAAGAAAAGCAGATAAAGGCTCCATCAGGGACCCAATTCCTGATACAATAGGTCTCCCCGGAGGATTTGTAATGGACTTATGTATTTTTGGAAGTAAATACAAGATTTGCTTCTGAGGATCCTTGACAGTTAATTGAGAAACACAATTTTTAGTTATAATGCCTTCCTCGAGGGCAGGATTGAGGAACGAGTCTATTTGATGTTTAAAATGAATTGTGGGATCATAGGCCATCTGCATGTAACATCTATTATCAGCCAGTTCAGATTGGCCCTCATTCAGATATGAACTCATATCCATCACAACCACGGCACCACCTTTGTCAGCTGGAAGGATGGCAATATTGTGATTCTCTCGTAGCTCAGTGAGAGCAGTAGTTTCCTGTGTAGATAGATTAGATCTCAATATGTCATATTCCCTATGCGCAAAATGTAGGTCCCTAAGGACCGCTTGCATAAAAAGGGAAACATGTCTGTTCATTGGTGGTTGAAAATCAGACTTAATAAATCTGAACTCATCAGTTCTTTGAGAGTCTCGATCTGCAAAAAACAATTTCAAATTCACGTTACGACAGAAGCTCATAACATCAGTAACAATGCTATATTCATTGCAAACAAACCCAGGGATAAAACCTAATCCTTTATTAAGAAGTTGTTGTTGCTGTACAGACAATGTTTCTTTAGACAAATTCAAAACATTTTGATTGACCCCCTGATTTAGGTTAAGAAATTCTGGATTAATCCCTCGAGGGAATTTGGCATATTGGCCACATTTGTGTTTGCGTCCACCCCTACGCCTGGGACCATATCTAAAGGGATTGCCTATTAGATTTTTTTCTATTTGGTGAATCCTTATTACTGGAACTATCATAATCGGTACATGAAGAATCCTCCCCTGAGGCGCTGGCACTGGTCTGATCCCTATTTTTTAGAATAGACCGTGGTCTTTTTTTATTAACATTGTTACTGGGAACATTAGATGTAGAACCAGGACTGGTATCCATAAATCTCGGACATATCATCATTTGTTAACCACATTTTTTCTGTTGGAACATTTATTTTATATTTTCAGGCTTTGTATGTGATGTTCTTTATGGTTATGATAGTTCATATGATATATGTTTTTATCATAACTATACCATAATTGATATGTATTTATTTTTCTGAAATCTGGATTCGCATTAGTTTAATGTGTTGGGCTCATTTCATATTTATTTTTCTTATTTTTCTTTTTTATGTTTAATTTGTCTTTATATATGTCACATATTGTCCAGATATGGTTGTATTTATTTATTTTGCATATAGTTGTTTAAGTTTTGGTATCTTTTTCTTTAAGTATTTATTGGTGGTATTTTCCATCAATCTCACAGGTGGGGTGTGTCTATAAATAGTTGGGATTTCTGGAGACTTTTTTATACACTGAAGAAGGCATTGGTTGCTGAAACCGGTCTGTTTAGTAAAGGATCATTTTAGTAATTTATATGTATTGGATATAATTATTTTTCATTTCAATAGGGAACCCAGTGAGACACATGTACTGTAGTAAGATTGAGCTGGTCATCTCAGTAGAAGCTAGAACTGCTGTATATAAGCCATGACCATGTGTATTCTGTGTGTGGGTGCACAAAACAATATGATGAGTTAAATGAGAGAGAGAAAGGATTTGTTTCTAGCTATACAAAATATGACATATATCATATGTAAGCTGCATTGCTCTATCAAAAGACTACATAACATTCATTGATACCTCTACACACAATAGTAGTGATACATGCTGGCTCCAGCATTTAACATATTTTTACAGATAATCATATATACTTTGGCAGTGATCACATCTGAGTTGCAATACCATAACACACTGTTACATAAAAGGACAGGAAATCAGTCACCCCTTCACCTGAAGAACCACTCCATTCTCCTCTGGAACAGGACACAGTTGTCTAGAATCTCTTCCTGAGTTGCAAAACAATAATAAAACATACCACAGTCATCACTTATTTATTCATCAAGATCACAAATAGCTGTATGGGAAAAAAACAGGCCAGTGGTAAGCCCTGCATACTTATAGTACATCACAGGGCCCTCTGTCTCTTACCTCTTCCCATCGATGTAGAAGGTTTGGATGGCATATCCTAAGGTCACGGAAGTGGTGCCAGCGCTGGTCAACAGGGCAGGTTATGCCATTGGTATCAGATACCTCCCTAGCAAGACCATGCCTAGCATCAATATATACTGTGAATCCTCATAGGAATCTTCACTCAGGATCTTTCTGTCTCTATGTAGCAGCTAAATAATAATTCTTCTTTCCTTAGGACACCACCTAGGGACCTTGCCCACATTAGTGTCTTGGAAAACCATGACCATTCACCAGGTCACTGTTCAGGAACTATGGTAGCCCTCTTACTTTCACATATGTTGATGCTGTCAGTGCATGCTGTGTAACACTAGGCAGCTAAGTAGCACAACCACTTATGGTGCAACCATTGCATAAGATGAAAATACATGGCATAGCATGATGGTGTTGGAGTGTAAACAATGACATGGAAAGAGTGTACAAGCATCACAGTGCTCATATCTGTTAATGGTGTTGCTCTTTAGTGTCACTATAGGCAATACAGCTGCTGTATAATCCCCCATGTTTCTGTAGAGATCATTGACCTGCCAGTGCATGCTCAGTGCTCTTCAGTATCAATGTGGATTCACGAAACTGACCGAGCATCCTAGGGTGGCATTGGTTAACTGAATGATAGGATAAATGTGTAATTCAGGAACATTCATTCAACTGGTAGCTCTTTAGCATAAGAACCAAGCCAGTAGCTTTGCAATTGTTTGATAAAAACATATTTGGCATAATGGTTAGTCTTTGCCTCCCAGATACAAGGTGCATGGTTTGATTCTGATCTCTAATTATTGCCTATTCTTGTGATAGTCTGTAGAATGATAGCCTAGTATTTACCTATGATTCCATGATCCACCCATGCATACTCTGGGCTTCTTCACAATATGGAAGATTGCCACAGAGCTAACTGTTGAGCAGAGATTTAGCTAGTCTGTGCTGATTACTATAAGCAAAGCAGTGTTGCAGGAAGTTAAGCCAGAGAGGATTCATATTTCACTCTGTTTTTACTGCTGTGGATGTGTGGTGTTTCATGATATCTATGACAGTGTGCTGCTGTATATTTGGTCAGGTTGCTGACTGTGATAACAGTACTGGCACTGTGGGGAGGATTGTATATCATGAGAACCTACCTGGCAGTGTACATGAAGGATGATTAATGTTACAGCATAAGTTAATACAAGTTGTGAAGGTTCTGTCCAGTTCGACTCTGCATGTGCCATGTTCCTACTTGTATGACAAGGAATAAGAGATCCACCCACTATATGTTGAACTGCCATTGTTACAAGGTGTTCTGTTGAGTGATATTTAAATCCATAGCTATAGCAACGCTGCTTGGGTGAGTTATGTATGTGGGTGTAGGAGTTTTATGCCTAGAACCTGTTAGTTAGTTTTATTTACTGAATAAGTTGCTGTGAGTCCAGTACTGTAAGTTGTGCTCAGTGGGAATGGGTGAGGGCACAGGTGTGCAGAGACTGGTCATTTATGCAAAAGTCATCCAGGACAGTAATGTTTACATCCTGAGTTCATACACACTCAACAGGCTGGCCATCACCCCCCCATGCCATGCAGGTGTTGGGAAGCATCTGTAATAGTACTAGTTGCTTGGGGATGAGGCGCTTACAGTTCCAGGGAGTCATGTCAGTTTTAGGTTATGTATCCCATGGGCTACTCGATAATCATGCCTGATTGGTCTCAGTGAGAAATATGTGTACACCATGGTCTGTGTAACTCTTTTGATCATCGCCTTCATAGTTTTGTTCCAGGGCATAATATTTCAGCCTGTATTACTTCCTACAGTGTGGGAGGGTGGTGGGAAAGTCTTACACTTGCTCACCCAAAGGGATGTCTGTGTACAGTCGGAAGTGATTTCATTCACATCTTGTGGGACATTCTGCTGTAGGGCCACATCTACCTGACTGATGCATATACATACTATAAGTTATCATACTAAGGTGATTGAGCTGTGGGCCAGGATACTGTGAACCACATAGCAGTAGTGTATGTGAATGGCAGGAAGGCTACTGAACAGTAGCAGTCATAGTTTTTTCTAGGCTTGTGCCACCTCCACAGTTAGAGGTTGTACTGAGATGCAACTAAAGACTGCTGTAATCTTCCAAAGATCATAGAGCTATCATGTTTGACTATGGGGACTATGCAGCTATAGATGCCAGGAGCTGTTCCACATGCACCTGTGGTGTACTCTGTGTACTCCTCCAAGGTCGTTAATTACCCTTTTTGTGGATAACACACCTGGTGGCACTACAAACGTGACACTTCTGCTTCCCAGATGTAGAGGTGGGTAGCACCTCATTCATATTGGAAGGGCACATGGATCTTATCAACTCTGACCCATTGCATGTGTAGCTGTGAAGAGTTATATCTTGTATGACCTTATCATGCTTCACATGCATGTTTCTTTGCAATTGCAGGTCATCATTCAGTAAGGTGGGAAACACAGAAAGCAAAGTCTCCCATGTTGAGAATGATATCATGATAAAAAAAACCCTCTAACAGCATGGTCAGCAGCTGCTCCATTGGGAGAGATCTCACCAAGCATTCTATGCACATATCTGGCAGGATGTGATAGATGACATCAGTGCTGTTGGTGACCAAAATCAGAATTACGATCAAGTTTGAAGAAGGGCGACCAACATAATCAGTGCTGCATGTACTAGGGCAGCCCTTCTGCCACAGCAGCAGAGAGTTATGGGAGAGAGTCTACTGACCTAACTATCTTTGATAGAGATGGAGGAGTTCCTGAAATTTCTGCATGGAGGTCCAGACAGTTTTGACATCCACAGTGGAATGATACACATTAGTTCCAAGTTGCACAGGGCACCACTCATATGTGTCTGTGATGCCCCAGGTAGATATATCTGACTACTGATTACTGTCCACTACAAGTGATACAGCAATATGTAAGCATGATTTCTTTGCTTTATGAGAACATTAGGCGTATGGTTACAAAGGTCACCAGTTCAAGGTATATATTTTCCTGTACCAGTCTATTAAATAGTAATAGTATAGTTACTAAACTGTGGGCTTTGCTGAAGGGCTGCAACATAGCTTGGGTAATTTATTGGTATTTTCAGTGGTGCTGTGTTATCAGGGTTCACTACTCTAGATATACACCTGCCTGATGCTAAGGAACTGTCTGACTCTGATGATGATGCCAGCCAAATAATCCAGGCATAGTCAGAGATCATGATGTAAGTGGTAGACTCGGGCAATGTGATGGCCACACCCCCAGCCCATTCCATGAACACAGCTTCTCTGCCCATTGAACCTTCCTGACAGACCCAGAGTGCCACCCATGGACAGGAAAATGCAGAAACATTTGCCCAGGGAGTAGTCTCATCACCCATGGCAGTCCTCTGGTGTTTGTCACAAGCTCCATAGAGCATATTGATGATAACAGGGGACGCACTAATGGTAACTGAGCACACTATATATACTGTTCACCTCCTGAGCTGTGTGTTGTGTGCAGGGCCATAATACAGGGTCAGTCCAATACCAATAGTGCTGTGACTGAGCTGAATGGTGTAGTATGTTGTCTGTGTGAAGACATGAGGGAGTGCATGGGCCAAATATTCAACATCATGGACATGTGGCATCAGGAGTTTGCACACAGTAGGTGCCCTTCTGCAGCCATACATAACAGCCAACACACTTCCCTTGGCCAGTCCACCTCCAGTTCAGGTGAGAAAGCCTACCATGGGAGGGGGAGGACCAGCCTTGAGCTTGTAGTGTTACCACCGCCACACCATAATCCAGTGTTGATGGCATTATGAGATGACTTGGACATACTCGGGAATGGGGTGTTCATGCAGAGTAAACCCATAGAATGAGCCACTGTTCACAGTCACAGAGAACTCCTCCTTCTCTGCATGCCATGGATCAATCAAGTGAAGCACCCCATAGAAGGTGATATGCATAGTCAGTTCATATGTCTACTGTGGCTGCAATGGATATGTCCATCAGACACCAGTGCAGTTTTGCATTATCTGCTGGAACTGTGTCCCAAGACAGACAGATAGACACACACACACACACACACACACACACACACACACACACACACACACACACACACACACACACACACACACACACACACTCCTGTAGTCCTCTGTTACTTGGGTAGTCTATGTTTCAAGCACAGTGTGACCTGTCTATGCATGGCATACAATAGCTTAGGAGTAGTTTTGCATGCATCATTTTTATTTATAACTCCATCATGGTGCCTTTATCCATATGGTAGCAGTCCACAATTTTTGTGTTCTGGAGGGCATGTTATGTCAGTCAAGGATGAATACTCTGTACCACTGAGGGCAATGATGTGCAACACTGTGACTACCAGCTATGACATCAGCATCTTGCATATAAATATTTTTTGTCCTCCTTCTACTTCATTCTTTCCGGATAACTTAGTGCCTCAACCATTACCAGCTCTACCAACCTCTCCTACCACCCTGTACCATTTTTGTTCTAAGGTTGTGGCTATCAAAGAGCCTAAGGACATCCTGGGGGGGGGGGGGGGGTTCATGCTGTTGACTGCTTCCACCAGGCAATTTTTTTCATTGATGACCTACCCCTTGCTATCCCCACTGCCCTGTGTTCACCTGTTACATCTGAGGGTTATTTCCTCTAAACCATGCCTCCCTACAGAGAATGCTTAGATGAATGCCCATGTCTTTCTGCCAGCACTTCAGATGTCCTAGCCTCTGACTGAATCTAGGTCACTTGGGCTGTCATTAGGGCTTTATCCTTCTATGCCACGGCACTGGCCACCTCTTGTGTTTATGTGTGTTTATATGTTTATATATATATATATATATATATATAAATATATATATATATATATATATATATATATATATATATATATATATATATATATATGTGTGTGTGTATACTACACACTGAGTAATGCGGCAGCAGATTTTCATGGTCTGTCTCCCGTAATTCTAAGAGTTTGCTATAGTCCACAATCCCCATTATAGCATAACTCTGTGCAGAATGTATATGTTTCTGAATCATTCCACCATGTTGTTTACCCTCCTCTGCATTTATGACTGCTATCATTTTAATAGTGTTGCTATTTTCCATCTCATTATACTGCCATTTGCATTTTGTATAAGTTGCAGTATTTCTTGCCCTTCCACAGCCACTCTGAATGTGTCTCTGAATTGGCCTTACTCAGTGGGTTGCCACTCTTAGAGAAGAATTAGCTACTTTGACAAGATAAATAATTCTTTATCCCAACACTGGATAATTAGCAATATAATATACATAGCTTATACTTCTCATTTCAGACGCAAGGAAATAATGGCATTTTAAATGTGGGTATGACATTATTTGGTTGACAAAATGTGGTATAATGTTTAAAATTATTAAAATATAATTTTGTACAATTAAATGTTGTTAGTTTGATGTTATAATAACCCAGTCTGGGTAGGAATGGCACTGATTAACTTTGTTAGCCAGGGCACTCAGTGCATGGTTGTTTTAGACAAATGACATAACAACTGAGTAGCCCAATGGTTATGGAGGCTAACTGGCAGTACTTGCCAAAATAAGACTGTCTCTGAAACAGTATGACATTTTCTACCAAAATCATCTTGAATATGTCACTACAGTCTTCCTCTTGCAGCACTTGGTTTGTGGTTTACATATCAAGCCATGCAGACAATTTCATTAAGGATACTGCCAGGCATACACCTTGTATACCCCAGCATATACTTTCCAAAATAATTTATGTTGTGCAATATGCATGTGTAGAAATGCAGGTCTGTAAAGGTAGTCTGGAATTCTGTTTTAGTAAAAGACTGGTGCAGAAATTCTTTTATGGGTGGGAAAGGTAATATATTTCTAGAATATCCATACTGAGCATTACATCAGAATTAAAATCATATCCAAATATTTATCTATGCAAATGACATTTCTTGTCAGTGAAAATGTATCACCACCATAATGCATGCTGTCTGTTTGTCTCTCTTTCTCTGTCTCTCTCACATACATGTACAAACATTAGAAAAGAGAAAAAAAACTGCACTGACAGTAGGAAAACGGTCTACCTTTTTAGCTTCAAAGTGCTGTTGGTTTCTGCCACCTTTATTGATCTCTCAAAGGCATTCAACACAGTCTGTCATTTTAAATTACTCCATAAACTCTCATTCTCTAAAGTCACACTATCAAATGATTCCATGGCTACCTAAGTAACTGCTTACAATGTGCCAAGTGGCTAAAAGCACACTCTTCTTTCATCCACATTAACATAGGTGTCCCTCAAGGCTTTACATTGGGCTCGTTGTTCTTTAATGTATTTGCCAATGATCTACATACTGCTTCAGGCCCCTTCTCATTAGTTCAGTACTAAGACGACTTTAGCCTGATTTGCTGTTCTCCATCCATTAATAAACTGCAAACCAAAACACAGGAATCATACTGTACTCTGGTTACAACAACATGACCTAATACTCTGTGTTAAAAAAGAAAAGTCATGCTTTTCCAATCTAGATCCAGTCCTGTCACACACACACATTTTTTCTGTTACCCTTTTCCAGCAGTGTTTCTGGATATTGTCCCAAATAGCAAAACTCATCAGTGTTACTCTGGGCAATTTGACTTCCATATATCCAATGTCAAAAAATCTTCAAAAACTAGGTGCCTTGTACAGAATCAAAACCCGTTTCCCAGAATGTGAGTGAAAAGCTACAGCCAGTTCCTTCCTCTTACCTAGTGTACACTTACCTGTCCCAATCTAAAGAATAATACCTTGCCTACAAGAACAAGACATCAAATGCACATGGTGAAGCTGTGTACTCATGCTTTGTGGCCAAACTGTGTAGCTAGATGCCATTTGCCCTTAAACAACCCCAAACTCAAAACAGTTTCAAGAAGAATCTCCATGCATATATTCTTGACTGTAAAGTGCACCCCAACTCCTCCTCTCACGGTTGATCAATTGAGCCTCCCCAGTATTCCTTTTCTCAAGCCTCAGGGATTCTCCTTTTATCAGTAACTCTAGAATATTTCCCCTTTCTTAACTGTTGATGTGTGAACCCTGAGCCTCTTCATTTTGTAATTGTTGATCACACAGAGTAACAGTTCCATCCCCTTACTCCTTTTTCACTCATTCCTTTAGAGTTCTTCATGTTTCAATAGCTTTACATCTCTAGTAACTAACTTTTCATTTCTTTCTCTTATTTGTACTCCTCTTCCCACTCTTCCACAAATGACTTACTCCAACTGTACCTCACAACCGGTAAGAGCAAGAAATGTGGACAAAGCCAAAAACAATGGGGAGGCAAAAGCCCAAAAATATGGACACTTTAAAATATTGCTCTTATAAACTTAGAAAGTTAATAAACTAAAAGTTTTTGAATTAGCATGCATTTTCTGTAGGACATCAAGTATGAAACTCACATGCTTCTTATTATCTAGTGACATCAATCCTCAATGATTTGCCAGAAAACCACAAATTTTATGAGGGACAGACCAAAAATAAGAAGCAAAAATTTGGATATTCTGCGGAAATCTGGACAGTTGAGCAGTACGACCCCAACTACTACTTTTTTTTATACTGTACCCCTTTTCTGACTTCTTCTTTGACAACTGCTACTTATCTCTCTCTCTCTCTCTCTCACATACACACAACCCTGGCTCATATTATATCATGTCTGGTTTAATCATGTTTGTAATTCAGCTGTAGTACCTGTCCATCTGCTTAACCCAGTCTTTCTCCATATTTTATTGCTTGCCACCCTTATTACAGTGGATTTCTCATTACAATTGATGTACCTTTTCATCCCATCCCAACAAATACTTAAGCTTATATTGCTTCATCTAACCACTCTTTATGTAGTAACTTATGTCAACTTTTTTATAGCTTTTCATAAAATTTCCAAAATATTTCTAGTACCTCTACAGGTTCTCTTGTTGTCTACCTTGTTATAGGCTCCCTAAGTTTGGCAACAACCCTTTCTACTTTCTGTTGCCTGAGTTGCTGTGCTAAAAGTTTTTATGCTCTGGAGTTATCCATGGTGGTGCAGTGGTAGCGTTGTTACCTCACAGCAAGAGGTTCTCCTGTTTGATTCTCGGTTGTGTGGAGTCTGTATGTCCTCCCCGTGGGTGGGTGGGCATTTGAAAGACATGCATAAATGGGCGTGCCTTCATTGAAGGTTGAACGTCAAGATGGCACCTCGGCGTTCATCAAAATCTACTGCCAATCATTAGCGGACCGGAGTTCCGCTGTGGCGACCCCTAACCAGAAAAAGTCGAAAGACAACAACAAGTTATCCAAAAACCATTGCTTAACAACAGTCATTCTAAACTCATGCATATTACTGAGGTAATCCTTTACTTTCTGTTTAGCAATCTGCAATTGCTCCTCTTCTTCTGTGAGATTATCCCTATTCTGCAATCCTTTAACCTTTGTCAGTCCCTTTAAATAATTCTTGTTACTTCTTAAACATATCTCTCTCTTTTATTTCCACCCTATTTTTAAACTCCACTTTAATTTTATCTCACTACCTAGCTATATTTTCAGAAGAAATTTCTGTCTTCTGTAACAACTCCCAAATAATTTCCACTGCCCATTCCTTAAATTCCTCTCTTTTCAACAGCTAGGTGGGGAAGCACCAGTTTCTCATGTATGTTTCATTATCCTGCAGTTTTATTTCAGTTATTAGTAGCGAGTGATCTGCAATAGTTATTGGATGCATTTCAAAACTTTCAATTAAATGCTCATGTTCCTGTGAAATATAAGTTCTGTCTAGCCTAGCCCATCTTTTGTATCTTGGGGAGTAATATGTAAATTCACTTCGAAATCCTACTGTTGAATTCACATCTTCCAAAAACATGCCAGATTCTTACTGTGCAAGATATGGTTTCTGTAGGTATCTTTACTGTACCTACTTGTAATAATCTGATTAAACATTGTTAGGAGACAAGGTATGAGGGTCTCAAGATTGCACAATAATACAGCTGGTTTTGAAGCAGCCCTGAATGATATTAAGGCTGAGTTGGGGGAGAGAGGATATAACAACCATGAAATCAATACCGAACTGAACAAGTTAAAAGATCTGAGAGAGGGGCCAGCCAGACTTTATTTCTCAAATGCTAGAGGCATAGACAGAATGAATGGGTAAGGTAGAGATCATGGCCCAGGTCTTAAGATGTGCCTATATTTTTCTAATAATATTACATCTGTCTGTGAGATTATAAAATTGAATCGGCATATTTTAGTGCCAGATAATGACTTACAAGGTCTTATAGGTATAGAACCAAGATTTACTTTTAATAATACGAAATCCCTCAAGCATTTTCTTATGCTATGGACCAGCCAAGAATTATGGTTCCAATTTTGTTAAGAGTACCTTTCCCTGTGGAAGTTGTAATGTTTGTATTTTTATCAATAAGAGCAACAGCTTAAAGCATCCCACTGCAGGCAAAGTATGTGAGTTTGATGTTTTAGCCTGCTGTCAGACTAAGAATTTAGTCTATTTAGCCCAGAGTAACAGTTAACCAGAGTTTTTATACTGGCAAGATGAATAGAACATTGGTGAAAAGGGTAAGAGAGCAGTTTAGATGCATTAGTAAATTAGATGAGAAGAACCCACTAGCGAAACAAATTGTAGCTACTAATAGTGAACATAATTTTAGTTTTATGGTAGTTTAAATTATATGTGAAGATTTGAGGCTGAGTGATATTTTTAATAAGACTGAGACATGAGAGATGTATTAGATACTGTAATTGCAGGCAGATAAATGTAAAGGTTTCTTTAAGGTCAGCTCTCAAAGCCAGAGGGCTGTTCTAAAGTGAATACGCAGTAATTGAAGGGTACACATGATCTAAAAGCAATGAGCTTACTGATGTAATTTGAATGGTGTAAGGATATTTATCTGAATTATTTGTATTTTGTTTTCTGGTCTGATGAAGCTGACATAGTCAGTGAAAGCACTTACTGTTTTTTACTGTGTTCTTTGAGTAAGTTTAAACTGGTGGATTTTTATCTGTAATGCATCATAGTGTTTTTTATACTTGTTTTACAGCTCTATTTTTTATTTTTACCACTGTGCTACTCATTGAGGTTTGTTTTACATTATATTTATATATATATATATATATATATATATATATATATATATATATATATATATACACATACATACATACATACATACATACACACACACACACACACACACACACACGCACACATATGATTATATAATGAACTGTTGAACTGTTTCATAATTAACACTAAAAACATCGACAAAAACACACTGACCATTCATTATAGCGAAAACATGTCAAAGTGGCATACAGTACATCAAAAAGGAAAGATAATTCTGTTTCCAGTGTACTACCCATAACCATACTACACATTCAGCTCAAATTTGCCTAGACAGTGGTAGTGCTATGGAAAGGGCTTTTGTACGAGAAGCTGCTCATTAGGGCGTTAGAGCATTAGGGCTAGTGTCAAGCATATTTCCAAGCACTGTTAATATCAGGTCTTGTGCTAGAGTAGTGCTCAACTACCTTGTCTTTTTCCCAATATTGGAGCATTATCATAATGCTCTGCACTACATATTTATTCCTAAATGTTGCCTAATGCTTCTTCAGTCAGTCAAATGCTAGAGAAACATCAATGAATATATATATATATATATATATATATATATATATATATATATATATATATATATATAAAGAGTCACTCTCGCGGTACTGTAGGCCAACCATATATTAGATATGAAATGTTGGCACAGGTTCTGGGATTTCAGTTAGTGCTAGAAAATAAAAGGTAAACCTGTTGACTATATACCCTAATGCAAAAAAAAAAGGGGGGGGGGTCGAAAACAGAAAAAATGGAAACCAAGAAAGCTATAAAAAGTAATGGACTCTGCTGGCATGTATCTCAAATATCCAGAATTTTGAAGAATGTCTACATTTTTGCCTCTTATTTTTGGTCTGTTTCTCATAAAATATGTGATTTTCTACCAAATCATTCAAGATTGAATTCACTAAATAATGACAGACATTTGAGTTTCAGGCTTCATATCCTTCAGAAAATGCACACTATTGCAAAACTTGTTATTCTAGCAACTTTTTTTAAGTTTATAAGACCAATAGTTAAAACCTGTCCTGGTTTGGGGCCTGCCCTCATTATTTTTGGCCTTGTTCAGAATTCTTGCTCTATGATGTTGAGAGGTATGTCAGCAGTTAGCATAAAATCAGATATATCCAGTAATATCTTGTTCAATAAAATCATGAACACCAGTTTTTGTCCCAAAAGGGAGACTAATAAAGGATTACATAAACTGGTTACAAACAGCAAAACACTGAAAAGTGAAAATCTTAATAACAAAGGGAGCAGTTAACTAAAATAAAATTCTGTAGGAACAGTACATGAAAGGAAGAATGTGCATCTAGAGGATATATATGAAAGGTATAAATATGAATAATTCAAACATAAATAGAAATGTGATGCTGAAAGGGAAAACAATAAGCTATATATGTGGTGTACAGGCATTTAGTCAGTCTAACCTAGAATTCTGCAAACGAAAACAGTAATAGGAAACACATCAGCCATAAATAATTGTCAGACATAAAATAACCAACATTCAAAATAATTTATAAAATGAAACACTAAACAAAGAAGTTATTAGAAAGACAGTACTTGTATTGGGTTCATTGGCTCTGTTAACATCCATGTTGTTGTTGGTGGTGGTGGTATTGATGTTGTAGCAGCTGCAGTGTGGAAGTTCTCTCTGCCTTTAGGATATTATCTGTATAATATATTTGTTTGTATATGTATAAAATGATATTTTTTATTACTTGAAATTTTGCAACACAAAAGTACCAGGGTTGTAAAGGACAAATGTCTCACACAGTAACAGCCTGAGCACAAAGCTACATGTAAGCCCTACGTTTTGAATTATAATCTGAGTGCAGTGTGTGTCTGAGTATTCACATATAGTTCTTTGGAACTTTTACTAAGAAATGGCAGAATCTAAAATTTTACCTTGTATATTTATGTAGTGGATGGATACATCAATCGGCTTTACAGTGTGGCAAGCCAAAAGCACTTTAATATTCAATTTATTCTGAAAGTGGGAACATGATTTTTTTGTTCTGGGTGAAAATTAATATAAGTCCTGAACATCTGATGTTCTTTGTGTTTCACTGTTGCAGTCATTACATTTGGGTAATCTGCTGGCAGGTTGCCCTCAGTTAGCCTGATTAACAAAGTCTTGGGTTCTGCGTTGGTTGCTGTCCCTTCTTCCATGACGTCAGGTCATCAGGGGTATAAAACATGGAGCCGATGCCATTTTCATCAGTCTTTCTTGCCTCGTGGTGCCCAAAGCAGAAGCACTTCGCAAGTGCCGGTTGGCCATCTCCTGAAATTTTCGTTTTTGAGTTTCAGAACCAAAATCTTCAACCTAAAGCTAAGTACCCCGTTGGGGAAACTTTTTCTTGCTCCTTACTGATGTCAGTAAAAGTTAATAATTGTATTACTTGTGGGAAGCAAATACCTCATAAAGATTTTCATTTGTACTGTATTCCTTGCCTAGGCCCTGACCACAACGTGCCTTGCTGTCGGCTTTGTGCTAAATTTAATCAACGCACTATTAAGAATCGGTATATTTTTGCATCAAAATATTTTGGCTCAAGATTTAACTATCCAGAAATGTCGTTGGTTAGCAATCTGACTACCGGAATGCCTGAAAAATGCAAAGAAAAAGACAGAGACAGACCGTCAAGGTCCAAAACCGATGACGAAGCTTCTCCTAAGCCAGTCGCCGGTTCGCCAGTACTCAGTGAGGAGCTTTCGCAGCCCCTGATGCCCACTACTTTTGATTTGCAGGCCTCTACTGAGACCCATTCAGAGTCTGGTATGCCGTGAGACACTTTAAGTATTGAACCCACGGATGTCTGTACCTTAGATGGGTCCAGAGCCGCTGAGCAGGCACCGGCTTCTGAGGGTGTTTTCAGGCCTAAAGATTTGTATATTAAACTGATGCCATCTTCAAAACTAAGGCCAAAATCAACTTCTGTGTCTAAAAAAATTATGCTTGGGCCACGTGCACAGGCCCCTATGCTTAAAAAACAAATGATCAAAATGGCTGAGGATTTAATTACCTTGATCAGGGGTACCCATCCCCCTCCTGCTAAGAGGCCTAGGCAAGGCACTGATTATGACTCTCCAGATCAGGTTTCTATTTCTTCTGATTCCTCTTCTGATCAGGAATTATCTATTCCACCTTATGTGGACTCTGATGCAGAAGATTCCATCCCTTCTGCTTCTCCTCCTGAGGATTTTTCATTTGGAGAAACCTTGCATACCCTAAGGTAATACTTTCACTGGGAGAGTCAGGATTTCTCAGAATCTAAAAAGAGGCTTAGGGATTTCCTTCTTCTTCCTCAGCATAGGCCGTTGGCTGTACCTCTTGTTCTAGACATTATTGATGATGTTTTCTCAGAATCCAGCATGGCTCCTGATTCCCTGCCTCCAGCTCCTAGTAAGCCAGACAGATATTACAGGGTTCCTGACTCCCACAAATTCCTTTTTAAAATCCCTACTGCTGACACTGAAACCATTTCTCAGGGTCCCAAGGGTGTTTAGGCTTCTACTGCTAAAAATCCTACCCCTTCTGATAGAGACTCCAGGGCACTGAATAGATGGGGTAAGAAGATTTACACGTCTGCAACCTTAGCAATCAGGGCTTTAAATTGTCAATTTCATATGCTTAAATATCAGCAGCATGTCATGGGCTTACTTAAACAAAAAATGATGTTGATTTCTGACTGTGTGGAAAATAAAGAGTTGCAGGATTTATTGCATTCAGCTGAACGGGTTGGAAAGCATACTTTGCAATGTGGTTTTGAATCCTTGGAAGCCTCTTGCAGGGCCGCTGTAACTGGATCTGTGATAAGAAGGCATGCTTGGCTCAAGGAGCAAAATTTGTCTGATCATGTTAAAGCAAAATTATTGGATGCTCCTTTACAATAGGACAGTCTATTTGGTAATAAGGCAGAAGAAGTTTTGAAAAAGATGGAAGATAAAGCTAAATCTATGCAAACTGTAAAAGATTTCCTACAAGTGCAGCCACCCAGGTTCAGTAGGCACTGGCCTACTAAGAACTGGTCCTTTCCAGTACCCACCAGAGCTGCTCAGGTCAAACCCAGACATTCCAAAGGCTCCAGGTTTCAGTCACAAGGAACTTATAGAACAAAACAATGGGGTGCCTCCACCTCCAAATCTGGAAGTAACAAGGCACCTTCCTGCGGTAAACAGCCTCAATGACTTTCCACTGCAATCACCCCCCCTTTGGGGGGAAAACTGGCACTTCATGCATGAAACTGGCAACTAATTACCCAGGACAAGTGGGTTTTAAATATTTTAAATATAGTATCCCAGGGATACAGATTTAATTTCCACACGTTGCCAATCCCAAACAGATGGCTAGATCTGCCTCCAAATCAGTGGGCAGAGGCCCAGAAACAAGTTATGTCTCTCATGAATATGGGGGCTATTCAACCAGTACCAGAAAAGGAAAAGGGACAAGGTTTTTATTCAAGACTTTTCCTGGTACCCAGAAAAGACAAATCATGGTATCCAATTCTGTACTTATCCATTCTAAATACATTTCTGGACATTCCAAAATTCTATGCTGACTCTACAACAGTTACTGCCTATGCTAGGTAAGGTTGCCTGGTTGGTAACTCTAGACTTAAAAGAGGCCTACCTGCATATCCCAATCAGGGAATCTTGCAGAAGATACCTCCACTTTAAAGCAGGCTATTTGCATTTCCAGTTCTCTGCACTGTCCTTTGGCTTATGTACTGCGCCCAGGGTCTTCACAAAGTGCCTGGCACCAGTAATTGCATTTTGCAGACAAAGAAACATTCAAAGTTATCCTTACCTGGATGATTGTCTAATTCAGGCAGAAAACAAGGACACTCTTCTAAAACTTCTGGCGTTTGTAAAAAGACTTCTTACTTGTCTAGGGTACACCATAAACGAAAAGAAATCACAACTGGTACCCTCTCAAATAATTACATTCCTGGGTGCAAGCTTAAATACAACTGCCCAGATGACCTACCTTATGCCAGAAAAACAAATTCAGTTGATGACTTACTTCAAACAGGTGGCCACAAAAACCCAGCTATCTGCAAGACAAATTCTGCAGGCCTTGGGGTTCATGGCCTCCTGCATTCTAATAATTCCATATACAAGATTGCATATGAGGAAACTTCAATGGTACCTAAAAAGCTTATGGAGTCAACATTGTCACAGCCTGGAAACAATGATTCCTATCATTCCTTGCCTACAGCTAGAGTTCCTATGGTGGGCAGAGGCCTGCCACCAAAACAAGGGACTGTCATTCACTCCACCCCCTGGCACCCAAACCCTGACTACAGACGCATCAGATTATGCTTGGGGGCGCATCTGGCAGGAAGATGCATTCAGGGCCAATGGAGCCCAAATTAAATGCACCTACATATCAACCAGAAAGAAATGCTAGCTGTACAGAATACTCTGACAGCCTTCAAGGACTATCTTCATCCAGGACAACTACTGATAAAGACAGACAACACCACACACAGTCATGTGGTACATAAACAAGCAGGGGGGTACCCACTTCTACCTCCTTTGCAGACTTGCAGACTAGCCATGGCATTGTGGAACACGGCCTTGACTTACCAGATACATCTACAAGCTCAATTCCTGCCAGGAAAGCAAAATACTCTGGCAGACGCACTAAGCAGAAATCTTATGGACCCACATGAATGGAAACTGGATCCACAAATCTTCAGCATGTTGACACACAAATGGGGGAGCCCAAACATAGATCTTTTTGCCTCACCCCAGAATTATCATTTGGACAAATTCTGCACAAGAATTCATCCCAAAAAAAGCTTGGAAAGTGGATGCTCTGTCTTTCAGCTGGAAAAAAACTATCAGTCTATGCCTTTCCTCCTCTGCCTCTGCTCTCCAAGGTCTTACTAAAAGTCAGACAGGAAAAAACAAAAATGATACTGATTGCTCCAGACTGGCCTCACCAACACTGGTACCCACTCCTACGCAATATGTCACACCTTCCTCTGTGGTACCTGCCTCTGACATCTTACCTACTGTCTCAGCAGAACTATCAAATTCTGCACACTCAGCTCCAAACTCTGAATCTTGCAGCATGGCTAATCAATCAATTTCACCAGTTACATCTCTCAGCAAACCTGTGATGGATGTTATTCTGGAGGCTAGAAGGCCTGGTACTAGGAAATCTTATGCGGACAAATGGAAAAGATTCTGTGCCTGGAACCAAGCACAAGGAATAAGCACAGCAATGCCCAATATTCCTCAGATTCTGCAATACTTAACTGAGATGCTTCATAAGGGCCTATCTTTTTCTTCTATAAAAATCCATGCCTCTGCCATTTCAGTGCATTACAACACAGAGCCTCCCCTCTTTTCTTATCCTCTGCTAAAGCAGTACCTCAGAGGGGCCAAAAATTTAAGACCTCTCAGGAGAGCACCAACTCCTGCATGGAACCTCAATTTTGTTTTGGAAAAACTCACTCTACCTCCTTTTGAACCAGCTGCTACTGCAGATTTAAAATATCTCTCCTGGAAAACAGCTTTTCTTTTAGCAGTTACTTCAGCTAGATGGATTTCAGAATTACAGGCTCTTATGGCAGTGGAGCCTTTCATTCATTTCCATCCGGACAGGGTGGCTCTCAGGACCAATCCATCTTTCATGCCTAAGGTAGTATCCAGTGTGGCTTTTAATCAGACCATTCATCTGCCAACTTTCTTTCCCAATTCACAGAACAAGGGTGAGTGGATTCTGCATTCATTGGATGTGCACAGACAACTCAGATTCTACTTAAACAGAACAAAACCTCTAAGAAAATCTGAGCAACTATTGGTGGCTTTTGCTACAGGGGCATAAGGAAAACCTATTTCAAAGCAGACTATTTCTAAATGGATAAGCCATTGTATTTGTTTCTGCTATGTGCACCATGGTAAACCTATCCCCAAGGGGATCAGATCTCATTCCACCAGGGCTGCATGTACTTCTGCAGCCTTTCTCAGAGGGGTTCCTACCAGAGACATTCTAGAAGCTGCTACCTGGATCTCAGTTCATACATTCACCAAACATTACCATTTACCTCTCTTTTCTAAATCCAGAGCTGGCTTTGCCACTGCTGTCCTGCAGGGCCTTATAGCTGCTCCTAATTCTGTATAAATCCATCCTCCCAACCATAGCTTTGGGAATCTACCCAAATGTAATGACTGCAACAGTGAAACACGAAGAACATAGTACAGTTGTGTACACTTACCATAAATGTAGATGTTTGAGTGTATTCACTTTTGCAGTCCTGGTTACCCAACCTCCAGCCCCCTGTTTTTTTCTCTTACTATACCTCTTCTTTCCTTTAATATGCTTAAAAGCCTTTTTGGTGTATTTGCTTTTGATTGGAGGTATATTGTTTGTGTTCTAAATTATATATATATATATATATATATATATATATATATATATATATATATTTTGCTCCCCATTTGGTGGGCACCTGACATCTAGGACAAGAAAAACTGATGAAAATGGTGTCGGCTGCATGTTTTATACCCCTGACGACCTGACGTCATGGAAGAAGGGACAGCAACCAACACAGGACCCAAGACTTTGTTAATCAGGCTGACTGAGGGCAACCTGCCAGCAGATTACCCAAATGTAATGACTGCAACAGTGAATACACTCGAACATCTACATGTATAGTAAGTGTGCGCAACTGTACTTTTGTTAAGTTGGTGCATAAGATCATAAGCAAAGATTTTATATATATATATATATATATATATATATATATATATATATATATATCTACTTCAGATGATCAGACTTTCAAAAGTTCGACTTTCATATGGCCGAGACTATATGATCGAACTTTTGAAAGTTCGAACATCTAATAAAAAAGTAAAAAAAAAGAAAAATACCTGAATGGTTTCAGCAGGGGTGGGGGGGCAAGCTCCCATGCATCCCCCACACCCCCTGCTATTTATATATACCAACTCCAAGATCGCACTACAGTGTGGAAAAGGGAAATCTTTCCATTCTGTGCTGTATGGAGATCTCCGTTAAGAACTTTCGAGCTTTCAAAAGTTCAATCATATGGTCTCGGCCATATGAAAGTCGAACTTTTGAATGTTCGATCATATGAAGTGGACCCATATATAACCTATATATATATATATATATATATATATATATATATATATATATATATATATATATATTTATGTATAAATATTTATATAAATATATATATATATATATATATATATATATACACACACACACACACACACACACACACACACACACACACACACACACACACTTTTGTATCTGTATGTCTTCTTCTTCTTTTGGCTGCTCCCGTCAGGGGTCGCCACAGCAGATCAACTGTTTCCATTTCTTCCTGTCCTCTGCATCTTGCTCTGTCACACCAACCACCTGCATGTCCTCTCTCAACACATCCATAAACCTTATCTTAAGCCATCCTCTTTTCCTGTTACCTAGCAGCTTCATCCTTAGCATCTTTTTCCCAATATACTCTGCATCCCTCCTCAGCACATGTCCAAACCAACGTAATCTTGCCTCTCTGGCTTTGTCTCCAAACCTTCCAACCTGGGCTGACCCTCTAATATACTTATTCCTAACCCTGTCCATCCTCTTCACACCCAGTGCAAATCTTAACATCTTCAACTCTGTCACGTCAAGCTCTGACTCCTGGCTTTTTATCATTGCCATTGTCTAAAACCCATATAACATAGCTATGAGAAGAGAAGGCTTCAGGACATCACCACATCAACTTAATTCTTCAAATTCCAAACGGACAACCCAATAAAAACAAATAATTTATTAAACTAGGCAAGCACTTAAAAACAAACAAAATAAAAATAGTAATGATAGCATCCGATAAGCGCTGTCGGCTAATTCAGCCTTCATCAGATTGTAATGCTTATTTCAATACCAACATTTAAAAAGAGTGAATTGACCACTCATTTTTCTATTTCTGGCATCCCAATTAAGCTAACAACCAATGATTATAAGGAGAGTACTGATTCCTTATAGGAAGAAAAACAGCTATCGGCCAAACAAATGGTCGAGATAAGCTCCATTCAATATTTTCAAAACCAATCAAATGGCAGATTTAAACACCAGTCATTGTTATTCCTCTCTCCGTATCTCTTTCCTTATAGATACATAGCAGCTATTGTATAAAGTAACCATCCAATGGCACTAGCTCTTCATTAGAGCTAGTAGCCAATCGAACGATAAATACTCATCTCTCTAGTACAGGCCGCTTGGAAAAACTGTTCTCCAATGTTTAAAGTGATAAATCTAATCTCTTATTGGACCAAAAACAAGGCCAATGGCCAAATGAAAATCAAGGTGTGCTCCATTTACTATAGGGCTATGGAGAATAGCTATTCAATAGCGCTAGCCCTTCGTTCAGGTTTAAAACCAATCATGTAGCTGAATTATGTCAGTCACTGTACACACATTCCTGTCCTTAAAGGCCGATGATGGCTGCTGGGAAAAACTATTCTCCAGTAGCTAAAATAATCAAACAAGATAAAAAGCAACAACCAAAGCAAAACATCACAAAAAAACACTATGTATGACATAAAGTGGCTGCATAAAGCAGCTCTTCAATAACATCTATCACTCATAAGGGCTCATAGCCAGTCAGGTAACGGAGGCATATTAATGCTGGTACCTCACTCGATATCAGTGATCATACAAATAATTGAAGTGCACTCCATAAAAACACAGAGACGGGTGCAAAGAAAACTATTCAACGACATAAATTCATCATTGATGTTTACAAGCCAACCAAATGGCAAAATCTCATGCCAATCTCTAACCTTACTTTTGCACACACCTCCTTCAGTATGAGCCTATAATGGCCATCAAATAGAGCAGCTCTCCATTGGTTAAAGCTATGCTGCTAGTTCATTATTGGGGAAAAATATATATAGCCAGGACTGGAAAACTCAAAAAAGCCTCTTTGTTCATAAACTGTAACGCTGAATAGTGAATCACTGTTCTTCTCTCATATACCCCTGTTAATATAAATTATGATAATCGCTACATAGGATCATCCTTCAAAAGATGAAATAAACAACATCTACCAATCGAATACTCAAAAAGATCTGGCGTCTTATTAATGTCCAATCACATTCCTTCTAGCTTTTAATATTGGTTTTAATGGTACAACAGTATTTAAGCCAAGTCGATGATGCGCTTGGAGATTAACTCTCTAATTAATCTCACGTAGTTCCATGCGGTTGTTAATATCTCCTGCTCTGCTGGTTACAGCCATCACTTCCAATGCTTTAAACTTGAAGTGGTGTGTGAGGTTATCAGACTGATGTGCTGCCAATGCATTGTTCATATCTTTATGAGATATATCCCTAAGGTGTCTCAAGATCCGATCCTTGAATCTTTGATCTGTCTTGCCTATATAAAAGGCATTGCATTGGAAGCATGTTGCTAAATAAATTAAATGTTTAGTATTACAATCAGCATAACAGTTGAGGGAGTATACCTTTCCTGTAACTGGGTGGATAAAAGAATTAGTACTATCTATGTGAGGACAGGCTTTACATCTAAGGCATTTAAAAGTGCAGTTTCTCCCTGAACATTTCTTACGAATAAATCAATCTTTATTACATAAAAGTCTTTTGATGTTTTTCTTATTTTTAAAAAGGAAACGGGGGGTATCAACAACTTTTTTAATTTTGTCATCAGTGGTTAATACTGGCCAGAATCTCCTAATGACATCACAAATTTGTGAACTATCATTACTATACGTCAGCATACACTTAATTCGTGTCTCATCAATTCTATTAACAGAAACAGCCATTGAAGAAGGGGCTTCTTGAGATGAAAAGTAAGGTCTATCTTTAGTTTTCCTAAGTTCATCACTGCTGCTTTTCATAGTTAAATTGCCTTCTTTGTAGCCTCTATCTCTCAAATTGTTAATGAGGTTAACCCGCTCAGCCTCAAAATCTTCTCCCTCAGTACAAAGTCTCGAAACACGTAATACTTGATTTTCATAGATATTATTAAAAATGTGCTTTGGATGCATGCTTTGCCTATGTAGGTACTGGTTATTCCAGGTTGGCTTCCTAAAGATGTTAATACTTATCCCCTGTATTGGATGTAGGCAAATCTTCACATCTAGAAAGTCTACTTCCATAGTTGAAAACTTAACTTTGAATTCTAGGAAATCAGTGTTTTGATTAATGTATTCAACGAAAGAGGTCTGTTCATCAGTGCTCCCCTTCCACAGAATAAAAATGTCATCTACAAAACGACCATAGTAAAGAAGATGACCATTCCAAGGATTAATTCCACTCAGTACTTCAACACGTTCCCACTGATCCAAAACCAGGTTAGAATAACTATTAGCACATGGGGTGCCCATGGCTACTCCCCATGTCTGTAAATAGAAGTCTTCACCATACACACAAAATTTTATTTTCTAGGACTAACTCCAATAAAATGCATATCAAGTTGGAGTTGATATTATTTTGTGACAAGAGAGTCTTTATAGCATGCAGACCATAGTCATTAGGTATTACAGTGAAGAGACTTGTAATATCCAAGGTTTCTAAGATAACATTTTCAAAGTCAGACAAATCATTGGTTTTGGAGTGTAAATCTCTAGGGAAACTTCCAGTGTCTTTTAAGACAGTATCAACATTGCAAAGAACTTTTTTTAATTCATTTTCAACATAAATAGATGGCGACTCAATAATCCAGTCCTTTCCAGACACAATCGGATGTAGTGGAGGGTCCTTCTGGTCTTTATGGATTTTAGGTAGTCCACCTATGCTGGGGATCATAGGTTTAGGACAAACAAAAAAAATCATATAGTTCTTTACTTAGGTGCTACCCCATAAGCAAATCATATAACTCATGGTGCACAGTTTTGATCTTCATGTCTACTTGTTGTTTATTCAGTCTGGCATATGTGTGTTCATCCTCTAACATTTTCATCATTTTAGCCCTATACCAGTCTGCATCCATAACAACGATGCAACCACCTTTGTCAGCTGGTTTGATGACTAAATTATCCATAGATCTCAATTGTTGAAGTGCTTCTTTTTCTTTGCGTGTAGTATTATTTAAGCTTCCATATTTGGAATGTGCTCTCATTTTATTAACCTCCTCCTCACATAACTTCAGAAAAAGTTCGACTGCTGAGGGCTTTGCTGGTACAAAATTACTGAGTTTTCTAGGATAATTTCCTATATGTCTATTGCTGTTTTCAAAAATGCATTTCAATGAAACATTTCTGCAAAAAAGTCTAATATCTATCATGAATTCATTTAGGTCTGATGGCAAAGCAGGAATAAAGCTCAAGCCACGTCCCAGTATTGAAAGCTGTTCTGGGCTTAAGGTAGTACTTAATAGGTTGACTACCAAACCCATTTGGGATGTATTCAAGCTGTCACCTTCTTGTGTTTGCGTTCTTGGCTCTTTGTTCGAGGGTTCCTGTGGAAGGAATGTTTCACAAAAACCGGTAAGGGCCAGTTAGCAGAGGTAAAAACAGTTCCTTCTTTCGGTCTAGTTCCCATATCAAGATTAATATTGGATTCATGATGCTGTGGATTAAGTCCTACGTTCAAATGGCTAGTTCCAGCTTCATTTAAATCAGTAAGAGCTATGTTATCAGTGGAGGTAAGTGTTGAACCAGCTGTGGCATACATATTTGTACCAGAAGTGCGGTTTAACAATTCTGCTTGACCCTGTACTTCAGTGCATTTGTTAGTCAGGTCTCTATGGGTTGGGGCTTCTTTCCGAGATTTGCTTTGACCCCTATTGTTTCTTGATGCTCCTTCATTGACCTCTCTGGGCCATTCAAAAATCTGACCATTTTTGAAGTCTTGATAATCACTTGCTAATTTCTTAGTTTTAATCTGTCTGAGCTTATTTTCATCATTTTGTAGATTAGTTTGCAGAAGCTCTAACATTTGCAGATGTACATCCTGTAAATTAATTTCTTCAAAAACCACTTGCTTATTAGCAATTAAAGTTGCTATATTTTCCTCTTCAGGTCTAATATATTCCACCAATAAATGCATATACTTCTGGCTGGTCTCTAAATTAATTGCTTGCCATCTGACAAGCAAGTCTGGATAGGTGTTCCCATAGCTAGGAAGGCATTTAACATGCATACCTCTTGGCACCAATTTATGATGTATGCAAGCTTCTAAATGAAAATGCTGCCATTGCAATTGTTTAAGTTTGTAGGCAGCATTCTCAACTTCATGAAAAATACTTAAGAAATCAGTATTGACAGCTGGTAATACTGAGGGACTGGTTTCTTCATTTCTCAAAATCAGTTGTATAAGCGGATTTACCAATTCACCGGCTACGTTAGTAAAAGAGCAATTCTTCTTACGCTCTTTGTTTATTGTTTCAGCCATGTGCGTAGATTGGAAGAAACAAACTGAGAACAAATGAGAAAAAAATACTTCCAAACCCTGCTGAAGGTGTTGAAGACAAAGAGAAAAAGCAACGAGAAGTTTTTGAGTGCTTGCCTATTTTAATAAATTATTTGTTTTTATTGGGTTGTCCGTTTGGAGTTTGAAGAATTAAGTTGCCGTGGTGGTGTCCTGAAGTCTTCTCTTCTCGTTGCTGTTTCTCTTTGTCTTTAACAACTTCAGTGGGATTTGGAAGTATTTTCTTCTCATATAACATAGCTGGTCTCACTATCCTCTTGTAGACCTTCCCTTTCACTCTTACTTTTAATCGTCTGTCACAAATCACTCCTGACACTCTTCTCCACCCACTCCATTCTGCCTGTACTCTCTTCTTCACCTCTCTTCCACACTCACCATTACTCTGAACTGTTGATCCCAAGTATTTAAATTCATCCACCTTCGCCACCTCTACTCCCTGCATCCTCACCATTCCTCTATCCTCCCTCTCATTTACACACACATATTCTGTCTTACTCCTGCTGACCTTAATTCCTCTTCTCTCTAGAGCATATCTCCACCTCTCCATGGTCTCCTCCACCTGTTCCCTACTCTCACTACATATCATAATGTCATCTGCAAACATCATAGTCCACAGGGACTCCTGTCTGATCTCGTCTATCAACCTGTCCATCACCATTACAAATAAGAAAGGGCTCAAAGCTGAACCTTGATGCAATCCCACCTCCACCTTAAATGCACCCATCACTCCCACCGCAGACCTCACCACTGTCACACTACCTTCGTACATATCCTGTACCACTCTTACATACTTCTCTGACACTCCCGACTTCCTCATACAATACCACAACTTCTCTCTAGGCACCCTGTCATATGATTTCTCTAAGTCAACAAAGACACAATGCAACTCCTTCTGACCTTCTCTGTATTTATCCATCAACACTCTCAAAGCAAACATCGCATCTGTAGTGCTCTTTCCTGATATAAAAATATACTGCTGATCACTAATCATCACCTCCCTTCTTAACCTAGCTTCCACTACTCTTTCCCATAACTTCATGCTGTGACTGATCAATTTAATCCCTCTGTAGTTACTATAGCTCTGCACATCACCCTTATTCTTAAAAATCAGTACCAAAACACTTTCTCTCTATTCCTCAGGCATCCTCTCACTTTCCAAGATTTCATTAAACAATCTAGTTAAAAACTCCACTGCCATTTCACCTAAACACCTCCATGCTTCCACAGGTATGTCATCTGGACCAACAGCCTTTCCGTTCTTCATCCTCTTCATAGCTATCCTTAATTCGTCCTTGCTAATCCACTGCACTTCATGATTCACTATCCGCACATCATCTAACCTTCTCTCCATCTCATTCTCCCCATTCATCAGCCCCCCAAAGTACTCTTTCCATCTGCTCAACACACTCTCCTCACTTGTGAGTACGTTTCCCTCATTATCCTTTATCACCCTTACCTGCTGCACATCTTTTGTGTCTGTATGTGATTTAGAAAAACAATTTCTTCTCTCAGTAGAACTAGGCCAACAACAGTCCCTGCTGTTATGAAGTGCAAATGGCCTTGTAAGTTCTTACACCTGGAATCACAGTACAAGTGCACTATGTAGTTGAATGTTTAGGTATAAGTACTTGAACATTTTTTTCTTTTTACTAACCGATGTCGGTTTTTTTAAATAATGTCCTGTTTATATAGATGTCAGATGTGCACCTTTTTTAGGCTTTACAGTATAACAGTCTGTGAAGTTCATAAATATAACTGATACATAACTTATTTTCATTGTAGAATATTCAGGATATACAGACAACCATATCTCTCACCTGAACCTGATTTTGCAGAATGTCCCTGATTTTGTCTTACACTTTTGCCCTGAGTTTCATGAATGCTTTGATTTTCTGGTAAATCTCCGAGAATTGCAGTGACTCAGTATTGCTAAACACAAATGTTTCATACTTCTAATTTTTCAGTACAATGCATGTTAGTGCCAAACCCATTGTTCTCTTAGCCTTCTAAGTGTATTAGAGTAGTATAAAAAATTATCGGTAATTTTAGATCTTTGCCCCCCTAGTATTTTTGGCTTTGTCCAGAATTCATGAACAAGCAAGCTGAGAGATTTATGGAGAACTTATTTGTTTTCAGCTGGTGCAGTATCAAAAAATGACATATTTGTCCATAAAAGTAACATTTGCTTTTTTTAGAATATGGCAGTGGCCAGGGCAGGTTTTAACAAAATGGCATTCTGCAAATACCTGCAATGTTTGGTGTATGTAAGTGATGGAATATGACTTATTTTCTTCTTTTTTTTTTTAACAAGAAGCATCTTTATTAAATTATCACTTATGACATAGGCAGTTGTACATTTATATGAATGAAAACAAACCATATTGACACAGTCTTGGCTGCAAGTATTTTACATCACAGACCATATTGACACAACTTTAGTTGCAAAAAATATGCATCACTTATAATCTACCAAATCATTGTCAGTCAAACAATATATAGCTCATTCAAATCCTGCCCTCTTTTAAATCCCATTCTTCCTCTGTATGTATTGTTCTCACAGTTCCCATTTTTTCCTATGTAATTTACTCCTACCCTTTTCTAAAGATTCCAGTTGTTTTATCTCTGTTACTATATTCACTACTTCTAGTACAGTTGGTTTAGATTTTGGAATATGACTTGTTTTCAGGGTGGAATATGTAGCATATATCCAAACCATGGATTTATTTATTTGGCAGAATAGTAGAACACAATGTACAAGTATTTTATAAAAGTGACATCTTCTGTCTTTAAAAATATGTGTACACAAGATATGCATTCCTGCGTTGTCAAAGATAGAGCAACCCATACAACTTCAGCACAGAGCTGCTTATAAGTTCTTAAACCTTTAATTAACAAATATGTGCAGTGTACACCTGAGTGTCCTGAAATAATGACTGAATTTTTTACTAAGAAATGTAAACCGGTATTTGAGATATTGGCCAGGTATTACAGTATAGTGGTCTGCAAACCTCAACAATGTTTGGTTTATGTAATTGATAAGTATATGATTTCTTTTCAGGGTAGGAAATGCAGTATATGTCTAGGCTGTATCATGTATCCTTATTTAGATGACATAATAGCAGAACTAAAATCATATATGTGTGTGTGTGTGTGTGTGTGTGTGTGTGTGTGTGTGTGTGTGTGTGTGTGTGTGTGTGTGTGTGTGTGTGTGTGTGTTTATGTATGAATGTATGTATGTGTGTATTTGTCCACCAGAGTATCATTTTGCTATCACTGGAAATATGTTAATAAACATGTACATAGATATGCATACATACTGAAAAGATCAACATGTGACACATAAAACTGCTAGTAAGTCTTTACATTCAGAATCATATTTAACCTGCATTTTGTATTGGAGTACCCAATAATATTTTTCTGAATATTTTGCAAAGACCTGGTAGGTATTACCTGTGATGAGTGGCCTCCGAAAGACATGCGTGAATGGGCGTGCCTTCGCTGAAGGTTGGGCATCGGGCTGCAACTCGGCACCATAAAAAAAAATTGACTGCCAATCATTAGTGGACCGGAGTTCTGCTGTGGCGACCCCTAACCGGGAAAAGCCGAAAAGAGAAACAAACAAACATGCATGCATATATAATATAATATAATATAATATAATATAATATAATATAATATAATATAATATGTAATTTGATCAAATGCTAATTTGATAGAATCTCAAATGGTCAGACCCATTTGACAGAAAACTCATTTGACAGAAATGTGTACAAGTCTATAGAAAGTATGTGATGGTGTGGTTTCTTACCATAGGAGTTATTAGGGAATTGAGTCTAGTAGAGTATATGTGGATTGCTATGGTCAGCATCATGTTGTACACTCACATCTGGAGAAGTTTGTGTTTGTGCTACAGCACTGTTTCACTGTGTATGGTGCTTTCTTTTTCTCCATAGTTGTGTGACCATGGAGTTAGTATATATAAGTAAGGGAGGTGTGGAGGGAAGACACCTACATGGGGGAGCAGGGGGGCTTTCTCCCCCACAGAAACATTTTCTTTGGTATATTTGTTGCGAAAAAGGTTTTCAGTCAGATTGGTTTAACCATTCAAGATTCATTTGAATGACATAGATCCACTGTAATATAATGCAATATATATATATATATATATATATATATATATATATATATATATATATATATATATATATATATATAAAATATAATATAATATATAAATGTGTTGGTGTACAATTTTGTTTCATGTTGGGAAATAAAATGTATGTCCTGAACATATCTATGCTGAATTAGCACAACATCAGAATTATAGCATTAGTGGTACAGTGATGAGCAGTGCTTGCTTCCAAACAGATGACTGTGGTTTGATTTCCAGTCAGTGCAAGAGCCTAGTACATTTGGACAGTCACCCTGACCTGGAGTTGGGATGCAACATACACTTGTTCACATTGGCATAAATTTTTTGGAACATATCACTCAATTTAAGAGACCTCAGAGATGGCTCAGTATTGAAATGTCGGGACTCAAAATGCTGAGTCCTGACATACCGAAAAAAAGACTGAAAATCCAGAAGACGTGCTAATACAGTACATCACTCTTCTCCTTTATGATTCTTTTTTGCATGACAAGTCCCTCACATCCCAAACTTATATATACAACTCCAAAATCATCATACCTTGAAAAAAAGGGAATATTCCAATAAATGGGAGTTTCTGACTTCTATGTAAGTCCCGATTTTTGGCAATTCATTCTTCACATTATGGGACTCACACAAGCGGGTCCCGATATTTCAAATAGTTACCCTCAGGGATTCCTAACTAAAAGATCAATGACTTTAAGAATGTCAATACACTCAGACAGGCAGCTTCCCTCTGTATTAAGTCTCTTGTTACCCTTGGGGATTCCTAACTAAAAGATCAATGACTTCAAGAATATTAATACACTCAGACAGGCAGCTTCCCCCTGTATTAAGTCTCTTGTTACCCTTGGGGATTCCTAACTAAAAGATCAATGACTTCAAGAATATCAATACACTCAGACAGGCAGCTTTCCCCTTTATTCAGTCTCTTGTCGATTCCCACATGTTTATCTGTGTCTAGCATTTAGATTCATGAAAGCTTTAGCCCTCCTTGACCTTTACAGAACAAATGGTGTGTCAAGTAATTGGCTAATGATATTAAATCTTCATTAGCAGATAAATAAGATTTGTTGACATAATAAGTTCATTTTCTAACATATCTCCCACTTTGGGAACGCACTTCTACTACATGTCAGGCAGAGTAGCATCTTATCCATCTTCAAAGTAAACCCAGATAATTGAATGGACATCCTCAAATTCTTCTGTTTGTCTTGTATTTCCTTTCTCAAGTCTGGAGAGAACTACTGAATATGGTTTATTATCTAGGCTTGTAGTAGTCTGTAGACCAGTTACTTAGTTACTATGTATAAACCATAAATTATATATATTGCTCCACAAAAAGTGACATTTTTTGACATTGAAGATATAGAAGCATGCCAAGTACAGACACAAATAAAGTGACAGAGGTAATAAGTCAGATTCAAAAAGACTTCCTTGGTTTAAATTACTTACTCTGGTGTAAGCCTGCCCCGATTCCAAAAGACTTGCTTTCACTTATGCCATCTATAAAGCAGGCTTAAAACAGAGTACATCATTTACATTGAGAGCAAATTGTTTCAAATCAGGCAGGGTTACAAAGGAGTAAGTCACTCGCACAAAGAGGAGATATTTTGGAATCAGGTGCATTGTGAAGCTCATGATGTCTTTAGTCATAAAATCATGACCTAATTGCAGTCCATAGCTAAGTGTCATAACCTTTGTGAGAGCGTCACTCTCTGTAAAGCAGCTTGATATTTTTTAGTATCATTAGGGCTATATAGCTATTTGATTGCTCATTTACATATAATGTATTCTGGCTGACAGACTTGGCAAATATTAGCATCATTGTATTGCATTAATATAACATCAGAACCATAAATAATGTTTAAGAGATATTTTCTGTCATCTCTATGTTATAGGAAAAATGAACACCCATTGATTTAATTTAAAACTACAAATACCTGCTGTGTGTCATCTGTAAGTGATTATCCCAGTATCTTATTCTTAAAACTTTAGAGAAAAATCTCAAAGCTTTACAGAGATATATTCCTCTGTTGGTAGGGCCTTACCTTCTTCAAAAGGACCATTCAATATTCACAAACTGCAGGATTTCTACATAAAGCAAAGATATAAGCATTATTTTTTCAGGGTGTCAAAACTAAAAGCTATGAAAAACATATTGTTATTTTATCATCCAGCCTCAGAATAATGTGCACGTCTGTATAAAGGTGAAATTGTTAATGCTTAAAGTATTTTGGGAAGAAACACACTTAAAATTAAAAAAATAATATTCACATTAGAAATTAAGTTTCAGCTGTTTCATTAGTTGGGTGGTATTTATAGTCTGTGAATTCACAGCTACGTGGAGGTTATCTGCAAGGAGCATCGCTACACATATATGCATATAAGCTTATCCAGATTATTAGCACTAAATATGGAAAAGGGAAGGCATTTTGAAAAAACATGCCTACCTATGGCAAAAGTGTAAAATACCTTAAGTTAAGCATTAAATACATATGAAGTACTATGCAAAAGTTGCAAGATTTGTATTACTTTGTATGTATTTAGATACTGCAGACAGGTGCTGCTATGCACAGTCATGGTTGAAGGACTTAAGGGAAGTGGCGGACTATGCAGTTTTTATTATTAATATTTAAAAAAATAAAGCTGTTTAAAATATTTTGCATAGGGGTATACTTATGTGGACACCCAGTTTATTTTAAAGAATAGGAAGGGGGAGATAAAAGGGAAGATATAACAAGCAGGGAATCACAGGAGAAAAATTTCAACAGGGTTGTGCTAGATGAGGTGGTGTAGGAGGGGAACTATGATTTTATTTGGCCATAGACCCCCGTATTTTTTTCTTTTTTTCCTAGAGGTTAATGTGGGTGGGAAGTAGGTAAGAGGGTGTAGAAGAAAGGATTAGTGCTGAGGAGGTGCCACAGGAGTCCCGGTCCACAGTGCTTCAAATGTTTCCACTGCTAGATGGTGGTGCAGTGGAGCACCTGATGCTGACATGGTAGGGGTCAGTGGTGGTGTGGTGTTTGGCACCAAATGGGACAGTGCGTCTTCAACACCTTGAAGAGAGGCTTTGGCTGGCTGAATCCATCTGTCTTTAACCTCCTCCAGCTCATCTTCAACCAAGTCCTGAAGCCCCTGCTCAGTGAGGCTATCTGGGCTGCCACATGCCGGGGTGCCTGTAGGACTGGTGCCACCTTCTCAACCCTGTGAGGATGTCTCCGGACAGACAGAGGATGAGCTTTCCCTAACCTGGAAGGTATGTGCCTGGGCCGGTTACACTTCATAATCTCGAATGACTGAAATCCCAAATTTCAGTAACCCGAGACCATGAAGGCGAAAACAAGAATGCCGAAAGTGCATAAGAGCGAATTTGAATATCTGGAATCCACGCTTATGCATTTCCAGTACGTTGTGTGTAGTGTTATGGTGCCTGAGATTGCAGGTGAGTGAGTGTTTGTGTGTGTTTTTGTACGTTGTATGTGTGGGTAAGGGTAGGGATGTGTAAGTGTGAGTGTGAGTGTTGGATTTGTTGGTGTTTGTGTATGTGTGATGTGTATTTGTGTACGAGTGAGTGGAGGATGGCGTGGTGTGAGTTTTTTTTTATGTTATGTGTGACCTCGGAGTTGGTATATATAAGTAGGGGGGGTTGTGGGGGTGCAGCCCCCCCACATGGGGGGGTTGCCTCCCTGCTTATATGTAGTGTAGGGTTGTGTGGTTTGTGTGCTGTGGGTGGAATAGTGTGTGTATTATGTGATGTATGGTGTATGTATGTTCATGATTGTGTGATTCGGGATTGTAGATTTCGGTATTGTGAATGGTTCGACTTTATAGTCTCAGGTTACTGAAATTCTGGATTTCAGTAATTCGAGATTATGAAGTGAAACTGCCTGGGCCACTCCTGAAGATTTTGGATCTGTAGAAAATGGCCATAAATGGGGGAGAAAGAAAATAATAAAGAAGAAAGGAAAGCATAAATAAAAATAAGAAAAAACATAGAAAAGGGGGGGTTAAAAAAAAGAAAAAACAATAAATTCACATATCATGTTACACAGCATTCAGTTTCTAACTTTAAAAAATGTTTATTTATAAATCTTTATTGAAGTAAAGCAGAATTTATGAGAAGTGACTTTGCAGACACATATGGTAAGAATGGTAAGAAAAGTGATTTTAAAGACTTTGTATGACATTTTATGGGAAGTGCTTATGTGCGTATTTCTATCAAGTTCTGGTGGGGTTTTCATGTTGCAGTCTACTACCCAAACAGAATGATCATATTTGTGACTGATATGGATTTGTTTGCAAAACTGTACTGAAAACACTCTTTATAAATATTTACATCTTATAAAATCAGAATACAGCACTTATATTCTGACATATATCTCCCGCTTGGTTGGAATAATGCACTGAATGGACTCTGGTGCTTCAGTTACCTTGCTTTATAAACTATTTCTTATATATATTTATTAATGAGATCAGTTAAACACAAAATGCTATTTACTATTTTATTTATACTTACCATTTTCTTCAACCAGCCTTGGGGTTCTTCTTTCCTGTTCTCACCTGTTACAGGGAATTTGCTCCTCAACTATAAAGAGAAGACAAGACAATTGTTGTTTAACTGTAATTCACTTTTTTCCTCTTAATATTACTAATTTGATTAGTACTTATTTGCACAGCATTATTTTATTTATTTATTTAACATTTGTTGACTGGGAAAGTCCGACTATGTTCCACAGAGCCTGTTTTCAGCGGAGGTGCTGGGAGAGATGCTCCAGACGCATGTCTTTAGACTTTAGCATTCCATTTACTGCAGTACCTACTTACTATGCATTTGTTTACTATTTGAATTCTCATACTGTGACAATCTCTCTTTACTACAAGTTATAAACAAATTGATACACTTTTGGTGGAATAGTGCTTTAGAATATTGTGCTTTGCATGTAACAGTCTGTGAGTTGTGTTTAGGAAGAAGGCGTTCACACACCGAAAAGTGTAGCAATTCATGGAGGTTTTCATTTCCTTAAGCATAAAAAAGTGCGTGCTTTAATATTTTCTTTGTTAAGCATTCTAAACATATATAGGAATGGTTTAAAATGTATAGACAAGTAATAAAAGTAGTCATTTCTCACTAACGTTATGTCCTAAACATTCACTTGATACTGCAACCCCCACAACCTCTTCCATCCTGTACTGTGACTAGGGTGTGATGCCTGACAGTTCAGCCATTTTGTATGTACAGTTAATGTTGTGGATGAAATTACTGTTTTTTACAATTATTATACTAAAGAATAATTTTCTGGCCTACACAAACAAAATCCTTTCTTCAGAAAAACTTCCTGCATGTAATTTAACTACTTCCAGAAGTACTGCAATAGTAAATGAAATTAAGCAGAAATGCAAATTTTTTGCTTTCTGTATAAATACATGAATGAGTAGTTGTAAGTGTACTCCTACCGATGTATATCTGTGATTTACAGACATAGATCTGCAATTTACTATTTTACTCATAGTATGTTATATTTGTATTTTTACAGACAATTATGTTATCACATAAACATTCCATATATTTGTATACCAACACAGTTCTGTGTACAAATATTTGCTTACGCTTTCATTTGCATTATTATAATAGTATAGTATAGATACATATTTGCAGCTACACATATTTCTTCTTACAAATACCTTCAATTATGCAACCTTCTTTTATTTTTTAAAACTATATTTAATATGACCAAAAAATAATAATAATACTTACTATAAACTCTGGCCTTCTCACCACGCATCTATATTACGTTATCAAAAACTTATTTAATCGAAAATGTAATGATTGACACCAAAATGTCGATCTACTTAAATAGCAAATGCTGATATTGTCGAAATAGTTATAGAAAAGCCATAGTTGGCCCAGTCAAAAGCAGTGACGTAGTACGTCACCGCAACATTGAATCACTTTAATTTCCTAAAATACTAAATAATAGCAAGGCAATGTTTATATTCCCTTTACATTAATGTAACACTGGCAACTGGGTCAGGCAAATAAAATGGTAGACTCCAGATGAAATAAGTGTATTTAATGGATACAAGGAAGTGCTTTTCGTCCAGTATATTAACTTGAACTTCTTCAGATAAAAAACAAGTATAAATTAGAGTTTTAAATACCCCTCCCAGTTCTCCCGTGTGATTGTTCACTAGCAAGCTCTTAAAGGAACATCACTACAATACCATCCAAAGTCATTCTTCACTGTTACATAGATATAAAAACATTGTAAAAAGTCTCAATTATAAAACCTATGTACAATATTATTTTAGAAAAAACATATTATGAAACACATCTATTAAAACATATTTTAGATCATATTTTAGAATTTATCTCAAGTTTTTCACGTCTATATGATATTATCGTACGATGTAAATAGCGAATGCTATTTCATCATACCGATAAAATTGAAACAACAAAATATCGAACAAACAGAACAGCAAATTTTTTCCCAGGGAAAAAAATTTGCTGCTCCATAAAAAAAAAAAATAAACTTAAACACAAATTTAAGTGGGAGGCTTCGCCCACCACACTCCCCCACTTAAATATACCAACTCCGAGATAGCACCATAGTGTAGGAAATGGTAAAGTCCCGAAGATGGCCCACCAAATTTTTTCTCTGGGAAAAAATTTGATGTTCCGTGACTTCGCTATTTTGCCATTTCGACAGTATCGGATTGACTAAATAGCATTCACTATTTAGTCCATTCGATAGCGTCATATAGACCCAGTTTTTCAATTTTAGCATGCAATGAATTGAGCATATGTCATTCAATCCTGGGGTAATATATGTGTTCAAGCGGATTTGCCGCAGTAATTCTAACTGTTCAAGAATTACTGTTAGGGGTCAACCCCTTGGGTCAGTGTAAACTTATTCTGTTACCCGGAATTTGAAAGTGTGGTTAGGGTTTGTGCTTACATGTCTAGCCGGTGCATTCTCTGTTTTGTTTTTTGAAATGTTGTACGTATGTTCATAAATCCTTTCTTTTAGTTTACGTTCTGTCTTTCCGACATAGAAGGAAGGACATAGTTGGCATAAAGCAAGATAAACTACCATTTTGTATTGGCAATTATATCTATTACTGCTTTTCAAAACTTTGCCATTAATTTCTACATTTTGCCCTTCCTGTATGTATTTGCAGTATAGACAGCTAAGACATTTAAACATTCCGGGATTTTTAATTATGGTGGGTTTCCTAACCTCCAATAAGGTTTTCAAGTTCTTCCCTTTCCTGAATATAATTTTGGGGCTTGTTTCATTTTTTGGTTTGTCTTTCGTTTTTGAGTTTTATCCCTTTACATTAATATGTTTTAGAAAGCACTTCTGTAAAACATTCATTTTCTATTTTAAAATGTTGAAATTAAAAAAGGTTTCGTCATCCAGAAGTGATTGTTGTTGTTTGTATAAGTAGCTTTCCACTTGTCCTGATTTTATGCGTTAAACTGCATTGGAATTGCTGCGATGGCCGAAACTTCGCAGTCCTACTCTGGCATTCTAGGTAACACTTACCAAACAGTTATGTCTTAAAAAAAAAACGCAAAATGCTACATATAGATGAACACCTTTATAATTTAGAGAAGAGCATTAAAACTAAACATCACTGGTGTTGTAGGTTTAAGCTAGTTAATAAATGTAAAGGTAGAGCAATTACTGTTACTGAAGGAGATGGTGAACTAAAACGTCAGTGTCACACCATCATGCTCCAGATGCAGCTGAGGTAGAGAGATATCAAGCTTGTCATCAGTTAAAAGAAACAGCTCAATTATGCAGAAACACTCCAGCTTTGGTAGTAGATGACATTGTAACAACTACATCTGTTGAAAGTACTTCAAGTTTACTGTCTAGACAGTCAGTGCTACAAGTTAATCGAGTTAGGTGTAAAAAGATGGTATTGTACAGTACTGTATCTACTTCATTGAGTACAATATACGCTACTCAATATAGTTTCAAATAAGGTGTATTTATTCAAAAGCGGATGGTAGACTTACACAGCAACACGCATGTTTTAATGTTCACCACTAAGGAAAATTTACAGGATATATGTAGTAGTTCAATGTGGTTTATGGATGGTATATTTCTAACTTTGTCGACAGCTATATACTGTTCATAGTTTGATCACATTTGGAGGTAACAGGAAGAGTCTACCTCTAGTGTACTGTTTAATGACAAAAAATCATTTAAATCGTACCACTATTTGTGGGAATGTCTATTCAGCTTGTTGTCATCTTTTAATTTGGGACCTGCTGTACAATATATACTGATTTTGAGATGGCTGCTATTAAAAGTGATAAACACAGCTTTACCAATGTAACAAGTAAGGGCTGTTTATTTCATTTTGGCCAGGCTATTTGGTGTAAAAAGTTCAGGGTCTTGGTTTAGCTACACTTTACAGAAAATCTTTACAGGTTCAACCAGCAGTGAAAAAGCTAATTGCATTGGCTTTTCTGCAAGACAATGAGGTACTTTCTACTTTTCAAACTCTTACTAAAAGTTTTCCAATTGAGGGGAAAGAGTTGTTGACTTATTTTTCTGAAGTGTATATGTTAGGACATCCAAGGAAACTGCAGACTAGAACAATGTCTTGTACACTGTTTCCCCCCTATCTCTCCTATTCATTTTTGGAATGTGTCTAAATTGAATGAGTTATCATTACCAAGGACACAAAACTACGTAGAAGGATGGCACATGAGTATATGATGTTTGTTACGTAGACGTATATATGATATTCCTGCTGTCCTTGATGTGTTAGTGCGGGAACAGAACAGGGTGAATGAGCTTAGATTACAACTAATGGCAGGTTATCCTGCTTCACCTAAGAAGAGAAAAACCATGGAGAAGCAGTATAGGATCCAGGCAGTGTTAAATAAAAGGTCAGAATATACTTCGGAAGAGTTTTTGAATGCTGTCGCTATGCTTCTTAAGCTGTAAATATGTTATGTTGATGCATCAACACACCATTCACTTAAGCATAGTTTTTGTACATTCTTAGCATCTTATTTCAATTATAAGAATATTAGGTGTCTCACAGATATTGTTTACACATGTCACTCCTTAGAGTACCTGAATTGTACTAGTTTTTCAAAGAAACATTTAAATACGTTTCACAAAACAGCACTTTTGGTTATCTATTCAAATTCACATGGTGTGTGACATAAGTAGTTAAAATTTACTTTAACAAATGCACGGAATGTGAAGTGGCCAACTACAAACATTTGACATTTTAAGTTTCAACAATATCAGCTTTCGCTATTTAAGTAGATCAACATTTTGGTGTCAATCATTACATTTTCAATTAAATAAACTTTTGATAATGTAATATAGACACTCTCACCACTACCTGGTAAACCTACTCAGCCAGCTGGTTGAGCCTACACTACTGTAAGTTGTCACATCTGTGGTGGTACTGTTGCCCGGAGTGGGTGATTCCTGTCAGGGATGACATGTGCTCATCCAAGTCCTGACAGATATTGATTTTTTTTCAATCTAAACAACATGTGCACACCTGGATCTTATCCAGATATGATTCCCTAAGAAGTTGCAACATTATCAGGGTCTTCTTGTCTGACCAGCATAGAGCCTAGCATTTTGTCTTCAACACTGCCATCATTCAAAGTGCCCGAACCAGAATGAAAAACATACAAACAGGGCTGTGGTTCATAGGTTTAGAACCATTTCCTCTGGAGAGTGACATTACCTTAATCAAACCCAGTTAAATAGCAGGGGAATTAGACCAACTACTGTTGTTATTGTCAAGTTTGGTATACCCAAAAATGCATTGTCACACACTTTTTTTAAGGAATACATTCATATTTCATTTATATGGTGGATAAAAACAGTATGCAATCATTTTTATTTGTATTATTTTCAGTTGTTGAGCAATGCCATAGCAAATTATTTTGGAGTATTATGGTTGGATGTCACTTATTCATGCAGTAGAGAAGCAGCAATTTTTTTGGGGGGTGCAGAAATAAATATTCCTATTTGTGTGATTACAAACTTTTGTTAAATGTTGAGTGGTTTGGGGTGAGACGGTAAGCCAAATGATATTAGATGGGCAGAGATTTTTTCAAGCAGTGGAGCAGAAGTTTTTTTTTGGGGGGGGTTCCAGAAATATATATTCCTATGTGAGTGATTACCAAACTTTATTAAATGTTGAGTGGTTTGAGTTGAGAAAGTATGCCAGATGATGTTAGATGGTCAGAGTTTATACTTCATGGTTGTTGAAACTATCATAGCTATGACTCCATTTTGTTTTTTGTAAATATATTCAGATTTTAGCATATCTGAAGCTATCTGTGTATTACTGCAGTGTGCTGGAGACTGCTGAGGACTGCTACAGTCTGCCTCTGTCTGCAGTGCATTCACATCAAGCCAAGGCCGCATTCATGAGAGACCAAGCATGAATCACGTCCACAAGGGGCTGTATACATTCACATATTACTGAGATTCATTTAGTGTTTTAAGTGTGATGTACTGAAGTGGTAAGGATGTGTTGTTTGCTGAACATACATGTGTCACTGAAGAATGAAGAATGACAGTATCATGAATACATGACAATGGTAAGGGCAAGGAAGAGGATGAGTCTGTTAACAAAGTGATTGCTTTACTCTTGTGAATATATTTATGATAGTGCAGACATTACTATATAGCACAACTTTACTTGATTTCACTGAGATTTTGTATGTGTTTCTAATTATGGGGTTTGTTTTACCCAACTTTTTATAGGAGGATGGCAGGCACACTTTCATTGTTCTACTGTTTCACTGATAATTAAGTCAAAAGTTTTTTTGTGTATGATTATGGCATCTTTTTCAAGTGCAACAATGATGCAAAACAAGAGATCAAGAGAGAGAAAGGGCAACTTCAGCCATGAGGACTCTCACATCCCCATGGCAGTCCTTAGGACATATGAAAAACATCTGTTTGGTAAAGGGGGCCCAAACAAGCTGAAGGAACAAAAGCCTGTAATCAAGTTGTCCCGGACATTAATGCAGTGGGTGGCAGAAACTGCACATTAACACAGCACAAGAAGGAACAAATTATATTGTAGAACATGTTAGAAGCAAGGCAAGGCAGAATGCAATTACTTGTACTAGTACCGGGTGACCTCCAACAATTATCCCATTAACACCAGATCAGGAATACCTCCTCTCCATCTGTGAGGATGATGATGACACAGAAGTTGGCGTGGACATTGGATACTACCAATGTCTGCAGCAGCAACTGTTTGCTCAAGAAGGTTGGTTTAAAAACTGTAACATATATTTATATAGAGAACTGAATGATGACATGGAATGATTACATTAACCCCATGATAATTACTATTATTAGGCAAACCTTCCACACCTATGCAGAATGACAGTGAAGGCAGTGTGCATAGTAAGTGCCCCCCACACCTTCTTAATAGTAGACTATATATTTTATTAGTAAGGTTTTCAAATTATTTTTACAGGATCAGTAGCAGATACAAATATAATCTGATATATAAATTTGGATAACATCAGCAGCAGAATGGCTGTTGAAGATGGTGATGATGATGATAACATTTATGAGGCAGCATGAGAAGAGTGACATGACACGCAATCCCCAACTTTAATGGTGGGATCTCTCACCCCACAACATGTTAGTAACTCTGCAGGAAGTGACAATGCATCACAAAGTCAAGCACATGGTGACATTACACTCACACTTGTACAGGGAGAAAACAAATTAACTTCTACATCACTGTCTCCAAACGCAGATGACACTTTCAGGATGATGACAGACATTCAGAGGTAACAATGTTCACAGACATCTTTACAAAGGGGATCCAGGTGCAGAAAGCACAGGCAACAAATGTGCTGTGATGTTATTAGGGCTTAGAGCACAGCAACAGAGAGTCAGGTTGAAATGGTCAGAGTCCTCCAGGGTATGTGTGAAGATTTCTAGCACTACTTGGAATTGGCATATTGTAGGGATAATGCCATGATCTCACTGATGCATAATATGGTGACACAAGCATCAGTAGCTATCTCCGTTCATACACTAATTAGGATGTACCAGACTCAAGCAGGAGTCAGTTTTGACAGGTGAAGTGAGCAGGCACTTTCCAGACATGTAGGGGCAGATCACATGACACTACAAGTGCCTCTCAAAAAAGTGCTGTAATTAGTCAGGGGGAACAGGCACACTAGGTTTGATGCAAGCCATGTCAGCATTCATTTACACCTAGCAAAACATCTCATTCAAGGTCCCGATCGTATTCCCACAGCACTGTCTGATCAGTGTCTGCAGGATCACCTGCCTCACCCTAGGTCATGACACTGGAAAAATTACCACCCAGCTGTCATGACTGTCCCTCTTCAAAATCACTTCCACTATCACCTAGCCAATGTTTAGAAATGTGTATGACACATTTGACCATGATCTACTGTGATTCAAGTGTAGCATTTCTGTTACTTATAATTCATGTTCACAAACACAGGTCAATTTTTAAATCAAAGGGGAATAAGTTATTAAAAAAGGGGAGGGGAGGGGGGCTTAGGACACTTTTCAACTATACGCATTTCATTCGTTTAATGTACTGCTTAAAACCTCATGGAACTATGGAAAGAAATCTGCATGTTATAACATAAGAAGACAGTTATTAACACCAATACTTTATGCATTACCATTCTTACAGCTGGCAGTTTCATGGAAAAACAATAATAAGAATTTTATAGATTAAAATGAGCAACTTGCAGTGGAAGCAAACACTGCTGCCACTTCAACCTCAGCACTGCACAAATGATATTTTTATCTCTGAGGGCACAAATTATTGCATGTGACAAAATAAAATAATCTGATATATTAAACTGAGAAAACATTGCATAGTATATAAAAAAACAGTATGATACATTTTCATTCAAATGCAAAGTATGAACTCTTGTTAAATATTGAATTAAATTGTTTTTGCTAATTGACCCTCTTGAGGACATTCAGTACATGCATACTTAGGAGCACCAACTCAGTAGAATGTATTGTGGAAAACAATTACAAATGTGATTATTATTTCTATGATGCTTATTTACATCACTGAACAGGAGTCAGTGAGTGTTCAAGCATGATTTTTTTGCAGACAATAATATGGTTGCCTGTTCTGAAATAAAATAATTAATTATTTTAAGATGAGAAGGAAGGGACAGTGTCAGCAGACTATGCACCACACACCATACTTGACAGATATCACTGTATGCATCAGTTATACTCTGTGTTTTTTTACAAGAAAGGAAACACTTGAATGTCATGGTCGATAGTTCTGGACTAGATGCCACGTCTTTACCTGCACAACCATATGCTGTGCGGGGTCCCTTACCGCTGCTGTTGGCATGTCATCATTAGTTGTAGTAGGACTGCAACTGGCAGCTGCAGTGACATTATGGGTCACCTCACCACCAGACCAGTGCATGATCATGTTGTACAGAATGCAGCATGCAGTAAACATCCTGTGCACAGTAGCTGGTCATACTAAAGGATACTCCAGACTCATCTGGTCACCTAAAACAACTCTTCAGGAGGCTGAAGACCCTCTTGATGATAATGTGGGTTTGGGACAGCGATGTGTCATAGGTGGTCTACTTGGATTTCTCACTGGTGTTATGAGCCATGGCTCCAGTGGATATCCAGCATCACCTGAAAGGAAAAAAAAAAGAGAGAAAGGGGGGGACAAAACAAAGTAAAAGAGATTTACTGTTCAGTAATACATTTTACCATAAATAACTACTTAAATGAATAGAAAAAAGGAAAATAAAACTTACTAACAGGATGACAACTGGGCATTTTGCCATGCAGGAAGATGTGGTAAAGTGAGCTAGTGTGCAGCTATGGGAATCATGAGCACTCCCAGGATGCTGGGTAGAGGCTTTGGTGATGCAACCCTATGCATCACACACTCCCTGGCATTTGATGGAATGGTAGCCATTCCTATTTTGGTATTGCTCACCATGTGGACCAGATGGGGCCCTAAATTGCAACATGGGTATTATCTGTTGCACCAAGCACCTCAGGGAAACATGCCACCCCATAAAGGCATGCACAGTCTTGGCTCTGTCCTAAGGTGATACCAAGAAATAGATGTACTGATTCACATATACCAAGAATACATTCAGGAACTGCTGAGTATCCTTGTGGCAGAAGCCTGTGAGATACCTATCGTGTCCCCAGTCTGTCTCTGGAAAGTTCCTGTGTTAAGTATAGTGAGGGCTATACATACCTTAGTATCTACAGGGGTAGGAAGCCCAAGCATTTCTCCAGTCCCCTATGGGGGTCATACATACTCACTAAGACCCTTCTAATATCCCTGTCCACTCTGAACCTATCAAGTATTTCCAGATTATCAAAGTTATAGTGAGTTATCCTCTGACCAACAACAAGTGAGAGCATTTCTGCAGATTGCAAAGTCGATAGGATTGATGAGGCTCCCCTTTATATAATATATCTGTGGACAGCACAGAAAAGTGGGAAAATTTCACTGTGAATTGCAAATAGGTGACAGAATGCTTCATTAGCATATGCTGGGTTACATCATTCCTCGTTTACATCTCATTATTAATTCATTTGCTTATGCTTTTCACATCCAGTGCACATTAGTGTAAGCGAACTCTATGAATCACAGCCTAGCTACACTCATTTGCAGAGAACACAGATAGCCTTAACATGTCCACGTAATGACTATGAATACCACCTTAAGATTACAGTCTAATGATATTTGATGGCTGACTGATATAGTATGATATTCTGAAAATTGTATTAGTACTTAACAAACAGTTTTACAGATACAGGCCTTGTATAGACAGTGAACAGAAATAGTTATGGCTACCAGTGGAGGCAACGTCTTCTGAAAAACAATTAGTAATGATAGGGGTTAAAGCTACCCAAATAGCTGTTTCAGCAACAATGAACAGCAGTTTTTCTTCCCTTTTCTGTTTTTCATATCAGTCAAGTCATACTGCTGAGCTAGCTTTTTAGTGGACTTTTCAAGTGCTTCCAAAAGGGCAAGGGTGAGTGAAAAGGTTATTTCTTTTAGCAAGTTATATAGAATGAAGTATATACCCAGCTGTTTTGATGCAGAAATGTTCTACATAAAGTCAACTTTTTTCCATTGTCAGTGCATTCCATCCACTTGACATGATGTTTCCTTCACAGCACAACCTTTACTTTTGAATACTATTTTTTGAAGGAGTTGTAATTTTTGTCAAGGCTCCCTTTACCATAGAAATAAATGTCAGTATGTCCATTTACCTTTCATTGCATTTTTAATAGGCTTTCTATTAAAAGTAACTGGTTGCTTCTGGTGTGTCTCATGCCGAGTACATTGGAAAGAACTGTACAACTCTTCCTCTGTTTTAAAGCTTCTGCTTGGTTTCTTGCAGTTCAATCCATATCAGTCCTTTCTGGAAAACACTCGTGCTACATTGTGTGACCTAATTTGCATGGAGGCCATGAAGATGAGGGCTGCCCTGGATTTACCTTTTTACCCTGACTTTCACAGTCCACTCCTCCTCTGAATATATTTTCTTTTCTTTTCAGCGGTCAGAAAACTCCACTGACTTCACTGTTTTGGGCTGTCAGTCCTATAGCTAGATCATTAACTGTGGTAGATAGTGTTAAAAATGGGTTGCCTTTGAGAAGTTGACACAAAACCAGATGTCAGCATACTGGACAAGACAAGTAAATTTATTGGACAAGGTACCTCTTGAATCAGAGCACAACAACACACACACACACACACACACACACACACACACACACACACACACACACACACACACACACACACACACACACACACACGGAAAAAATTTCAGGGGAAGCCCCTCTTACTTATGTAAAGTAACTCCACAGTTACACAACTGTCGGGAAAAGAGAGACTATGCAAATGAAAAAAAAAACTGTCATGGTATTGCAGTCTACATTAATCTGTTGTTCAGTCAAAGACTTTCTGGAATGTGACAGTTCAGGGAGTTATAATTGGGAGACTACATTCCAGGTGATACCACTGAATGATTGTTACATCCCCCTGAAAAAAATTTAAAAATTTTTAATTTTATGTGATAGTCGTTCTCACCAGCATTTTAAGCAGTTGTCACTTTTAGGTTGACAGTGTCGCTGTCTACCTACCTTCTTAGGTTGTTCAAAGTGGTGCTGCCACCCTCACCACTCAGCTTCTCTATGCAGTTACCTGTCTTACGTTTTAGACTGTCACTCTTACTTCATCTTAGCTTGATGTTGCTTTTGTTCAATACAATTCTCTTTCTAAGTTCCGTAGTCTTTTCCTGAGTAATGTAGTCTCCACAGATGAAATTCCCTCTTGATCTTCTTTAGGTCTATGTTGGCTTGCTTTCTTTGAAGCTATTAATATCTGATGTCTGGAACGGATATCTACCTTGCTGAGTCTATGCCTTGCTGAAGCCAGTGGGTCCTTTATTTTTAAAACTTGTTGCTTGTCAATCCCACAGTGTGACTTGATGACTTAGATCTGGTATCTCTTGTACCTCTACAGTGTATGTTTTTTTTTTATTTTTTTATCAGGCCTTGTACTGGGTTCTTCCTGTGTGAACCATCTGCAGCATTTTTCTTCTTGTACATAGAAATCTTTTGTCTTTCAGTCTTTGTCCACTGGCTTGTATACTGTAATAGGCTGACAGTGTAAAAGTTATCCCAGTAATGAACTGAGTTTCTCTTCTGAGCACCACCTTACCTTTGCATGTGAGTGATACAAACCAAGACCTGGGACACAAACTCTTGCTACTGCATTCTCAAGTAATCTCAATGTATAGGGAGCAGCTGAGTGCAAAACAAATTATCACAGACAGAAACTGGAAGAGAGCAGGTAACTTTCTTCACAGATTTCGTGTCAGCATCAATCACAGATAAGAGCAGAATTACATAAACTTTGGCAATTATACAATAACAGTTCATTGCTATTCAAAAACAAGTACTCTGACTGGACAGCCTAACCAGTGTGCCTGTTGTAAATCGAGCATATACCAACAGAAAAATGTTTGGCCATTAAAATAGTAATGAGTAGCCAGACTTTCTATTAGTATATGCTGAGGGACAGATCAAAATACAAGAAAGATCAGGTATTTTTGCAAAACTAAAGAAACAGAAACATGCCTAATTTTCCTATTTCTGCACTCTCCCTCATAAAATCCCAATTTGTTTAAAATATTTAAAAAAACAACAATGCAGATTCTTTTTTTTCTCTCCGTTGCTTCTCCTGCACCACACTGATGTACTGTGCAAGTGTGTGAATGTAATTCGTATGTGCATGCACAGTACATCAGTCTACAGAATACGATACAGAAGAAGACTGAAGTGACGTTATACAAAGACGTTATTTAAGAAAGGTAAGCAATTTCTTTCTAAAATAATGTCATTGTATAATAGTAATAATCCACATTTGTGATTGGGTATCACAGGAGTTACCCACAGCTGGCTTTGTTTAATTACTCGGGCCTTGCCCTTGTGATCAAACCACTCCAACCATGGGCAAATCCTAATATACCCACACACAGTAATGGATTATTGCTTAATTATTCTTTGAAGAAGGTATTTGAAAATTGTTCAGCATTGATAGTGACACTCCCTTTTCAGAAGTCAATAATCTTTAGGTGGGCCCAGTACTACAGTTAGATCATTCTCATTGATAATATTTCTGACTTTGATTTGATCATTGGAAAGCTGGTTGGGGAAGACAGAGTGATTGGAGGCCAGTTGGTCTCCCTTGGAAAAGAGCTGCGGCCATTACAGTGCCTTGTAACCACTTGGTGAAACTCAGGTGGTACTGCAGGTAGAGTGAACCACTCAGGAATACTTGAAGACAACTACATCTGGGTATGTGTGGAAACACTTGTATGCTGCCATTATTGTATGATGTGCATTAGGAAAGAGGAAAGCAGAGTGCAAGTAATAAAAGGTCTCAGCAGCATGTTGAAACAGTTCTTTGTGCCCTTCCACTTAGCCATCACCCTGTCAGGTCAGATAAGATTATAGTAAGTAGTAAGTAGTAAGTGGATCCTGGTCAGTTGAAGTCATTGATGGAGGGTGATGTGTGGGGAACAAAATGAAATAAATAAATGAAACAAAGAATTTTTGACAAAAAAAAAAAGAAATCTTAGAAATTGTTATTCGGCATTTCATTCAGAAAACAATGTGCTATATCTGTATATATACAGTGCTATAAATAAGGAATTTGGGTTTGTTTTATGTTAAAATGCTGAAAATCTAAGCAGTGTACAGTGATTGATAAAGCACACATAAAACAGTTCAGACAATAACAAGTAAAATGTGACAGAATAAATGAGAATAAAAGTGATTACAATAGTAAAAGTAATAATGTAAGGTGGCAATTGCTGTTAATTGCATATTGTAGACCAGATCAGATTTTATTGACTTCTTAAAGCCATCTTACAGTGGTTACTCACTGAGTCACCTCTGTTGTAGGGTCCAAAAGGAACAAGTCCTGATAGGTAAAGGATAAGGTTGCCACCAGTCTCATTATCAGTGGGACACTGATGGGTTGAGCTACCTTTTCCCATTCCCACTGTGCAAAGCAGTGGGACTTGAAAAGTCCCACTTTTCAGTCGCACTGAATTGCCATGGAAAAGCTACAATTACTTCTGGCTTTTCCACGGCAATTCAGTTATGTCACCAACCCGGACCTGCAGGCAGAGCTATTCCTTGTTAGGTCTGGGAGTTTTAAATCATGCAGCAATTGGCTGCAGTTTATGAATTGGGTGGGGACTGGGGCAAGAAGAGCCCTACAAAGATTGCTGCTGTAGAGCAGTTTGTTTTTATTGCTTCTACAGCCGCTAATGAAAGTAGGCTGCAGTGGTGCAGCGGTTAGCATTGTCACCTCACAGCAAGAGGTTCTCTGCTTCGATTCTCGGCTGGAGCGCCTTCTGTGTGGAGTCTGCATGTCCTCCCCATGGTCAAGTGACATTTCAAGACATGCAGGTAGGTGCGTGCGTGAATGGGTGTGCCTTCTTTGAAGGTTGGGTGTCGGGCTGGCACCTCGGCACCGTACAAATCCACTGCCAATCATTAATGGACTGGAGTTACACTGTGGCGAACCCTAACCGGGAACAGCCGAAAGATAAGACAGCTGCTAATGAAAGTAGGACTGAGATTTGTCTTTTTTTTTTTTTTAATAACAGCAAAACCATCATCAACTATGTAGTACTGTTAAACTGTATGAAACACTTTTGAATGAACCACCTCCATTTGTTGGTATGTTGTATTGTAGCTCAAAAAGCAATTCCGATTTAGCAGATCTCCTTTTCAGTGTACTGAAGATAAAGATGTGGTCATTCAGGCCAGGCTTTTGAGTAGCATTCAAACATAATTGCCTAACTTTTTCTTTTATTGAAGTCTGGTTTTCTACATTCCTTCCTTACCATCAGCCCCCACTTTATCAGTAATAAAGAGATTTCTTAAATTTTCTTCACACTAACAAATATTTACACATTGCATTTTTAATTTTTTATATCATAATAATGTTCACAAATTTTACACCTTAATTTTCTCTCCATGTTTCCCATGTTGTATGCAAAACAAAATAGGCAAATTTCTATGTATATCAACCCTATTGTCTTACAATTGAAAGCACTAGGACAACCAGTTGATTTATTATATCCACTTTTAGAGATGTTAGATATTTGCAGCATTTACTTCTATCACATTTTACCATGCATTTTCTGGTGACTGCAAGTTTTCTTGAGCCTCTTTCAAACATTTCTTTAATATTCCTATCTTTGCAGCATACAATAAGGGATTCAGTACCAAGCCTTCCCATAAATCCATCAGTAAAGGATTAACTCCGATTAATCCTTATTAAAGTTATAATTGACCTAACAGAATCTTACACATTGAAATGCTAAATCCTTTTGTCAGAATGGGGTGTGAGCTAATGAAACTTTTGGTGAGGAACAACAAAAGGAAACTGGAATCACTTGAGAGAGAAATTAGGGCAATGATTGATATTAAGGATGACTTATTATTTCATATGTATAAACCTGTAAATTTTATTTCATATCATAAAGTTACATGTTGTATTCTAATTAATTTATTATTGAATGAACTGCATTGTCAAAATGAAGGAAAAATGTTATAGTGTAGATGTGAGAAATTCAACACTGTAACATAGAAAATTGCAAGCAAAATGTAATACGTTATACTGGAAATCATTAGCTGTTTTTCTCTCTATATATTATTAGTTGAAAAAAAGAAGAGATTGAGAAAAGCGACTTTAGGGTGAAATGGAGGATAATTCATTCTCATAAACGTTAGAGATATAAAGCACTGATAAAACCAATACCATGTAACAAAAAAATTATTATAAAGCAGCATTGTTTATACTGAAACACCATAGAATATTACATTAATAACACACAAACTGTAGAGTAAACATTACTATCTGACAGATTTTTGTGGTGTTTCCTTTTATTTTTGTTTTTATTAATTTTTGTGCACTCCCTAGTTTTTCTGCAGATGGGGGAAATGTGTACTTTCCTTCTTTTTGGTTGGCTGCTTTCTGGGACTGATTGGCTTGACAATTCTAGGTCTGCAAGCACTTTAAAACCTGTAATCTATGAGAAGATATCAGTCTCATATAATGATCTCAGTATGCAAATAATATTACTATCTCAGTCTTTTTAGTTATCTGGCCTGATTATTGTGAAGTTTCCTTTTATTTTTGTGTTATTAATGTGTGGGCTCTCCCCCTTTCTCAATACATAGGGGGCACATACTTTTCTTTTTGGATGGCTACTCTCTTGGACTAATTGGCTTGACAACCTATACTCTAGGGCTGCAAGCACTTTAAGACATAAAAAACACTGCTCATATTAAACAGACAATTACATTTATTAAAAAAACAAAAAACAAAAACAAAACTTAAATTCTACATATAATATGTAAAATGTAAGATTTGTTGCTTTTTTAAATAAATATAGTTGTCTGTTTAATATGAGTAGTGATTGTTCTGTAAAGTTTACTTACTGTTACAACTGAGTAATGTGTGTGTTTTGCAGTAATGCTTCATGTTTACTGTTAAAGCTGCATAATTTATTTGTGAGATTTCAGTATGTTGTAATAACTTCACACTGTTGTACACATAACTGCATCTCCTTCGCCACTCCTGCACTGATGTCATGGTAGAGGGTGTGGCCAGTGATATATTGGCCATACCCCTATGTCCCACTTTGGCCAGCTTGAAAAGGTGGCAACCCTAGTAAAGGAACAAATACTGTATGATGCCAACAAACCCCCAAACCACCGGCAGCCCTGAAGGAGCAGAGAATAAGGCTTGAGAAGGCTGAAGCCAGGTGAGTAGAATCCTGAACATGGACAACTCACGTCTTATAGGGTCAAGTAGACATGATCAGGATCTTACAGATACATCTTGGTCTGGCCAGTAACCAAGGATAACTACCCAGAACCAGCATAACATGTTGGTATTGAGAAGATTCCTGAAGTTAGTATGGCTGCTGACTTCTGTACCAGTTGAAGATAAACAAATTCATGGTCAGGGTCTCAGTTACTGGGAGTTGCAGTTGTCTAAATGGGAGGAAACTAAGGTGCGCACAACCAGTGGTAGCTCAACATAGATGTTTTGTAAGGGTGATATTCCCAAGATAGAAACAAGGCTTGGCATTGACTGACACCTTCTTCTTAAATGTCAACATGTTGTCAAGAATTATTACTACACACCTTTAATATGAGTTTCAATGTCAGCTCCTTAGATGATATTGGGACATAGAAGTTGAGCACATGAGTTTTTAAGAGTGGAGTGTATATCTATGGCAGCTGCCTTGGAGGTAATGAACCTTTAACTGATTACAAATAACCTATTTTAAGACACATTCCACATTGTGATCAAGATTGTTAATTGCAGACAGAGTGTCCTGAGGCAAAGAGAGGTAAAGGTGTGTGTTGTCAGCATTACAATGGTACTGCATACCTCTCCACTATAGTATTATTTACTGGAAGCATATACACAGATTGCAGCAAAGGACACAATTGAACCCCCAGAGGTGAGAGGGTATGCTGACGTGAGAGTGTATGAGGAAGAAGAATTAATACCGGAAGATACTCTCTGAGATCAGCTGGACAGGGAGAAGGCAGGCAAGTCCAGGACCAGAACTGAGGGACCACAGTTTTAAATGTCAATGAGAGATCAATTAGGACTAGGGCTGAATAAAACATTGACCTCTCACCATTAAGAAATTATTAAAGGTCTAGTAAAGGTCATCTCTCTGCTTTATCTTGAGGAAAACTAGATTAGACTATATCACAAGTGCTATTTCTCTTAAGAAGGGCATCCAGCTGAATATAAATCACCTTCTCTAGAACATTGCTGATGTATGGGTGCATCCATATAGGTCTGTAGTTATCCAGGCTGTTGGATTCTAAGTCCACCTTCTTTAGAATTGGGGTAACCAAACCTCTTTAAGAACAGCTGGAATAACATTAGGCAGTAGGAAAAAAGAGAGAAAGAATCTGGTAAAGACGGGGACAACTACCTTAAGTTAGAAAATAACAAGTCTGTCAGAGTATACCTCAAGTCCCCAAGTAGTGGGGCAGATGCTGGCAACAACAGAAATAATATAATTGCAAATGAAAATAAAAAACTTACTTTGCATCTAATTTGACAAGAACTGTTCCAGACCACCATGTATCCCTGTGACTGGTACATGAGCAACAATGGATCTGCTTAAAACAGGATGATACTACTAGGAAATAAAGATCCTTCCAGGCTTCTATGGCAACACATTACATTACACCTATATGTATTCTTTTATTTATTATATTTGAAAATAGTATTAGACCTTTGTATCAATTTTATGAAGCAAATGAAGCTAGTGTAAACATAGCTGTTAATTCATATTTTTTCTTGTGCATAAGGACGCTGAAATAAATTGGATAAGTAGCACAGCCCAGAATGTAACACACAGGGTTTGAGGTCTTTACCTCATAGACCCAAGGTACAGAATTTGATTCTCACCTCTGATGATCTGGTTATTGGCTAAGTTAGTAGTAGGCTGCAGACTAATTGCCATGTATTTACCCATGAACCTATGTCAACAAAAACTCTGAAGATCTGTTGCTTCTTCAGGAAGATGGAAAGTTGGTTATATCACCTCTGTCTACTCAACATGTCTCATATGAATATATTATTATGCTGGCAGAAGAAGACCAACATATTTATTCCAGTTTACTCTTGTATTTTCGAAACTGCATTGGTCGACCGGTCACAATGTTGACCCAAAATGCCGAATATGGATCATCGAAAAAGTGTCCACGTCGAAACTGAATACATCGACACCCATAGTTCAATGTATTCAACATAGCAGGAAGTGATGTCAGTCAACCATGCTATGCGCCCTAGTATACCTTTACACTGTACCCCCCATGTGGGGAGATGTGGCCCCCATACCCCCTGCAAATGATATATATCAACTCTGAGACTGGACTACAGTGAAGTAATGGGTTAATTCTCTGTTCCTCACTGAACCACAATCTCCACTCACAAGTCCGAACTCAGATAATTGAAGTACACTACCCATTTGCAGTACTGTATTTGATGTTATCTGGTTCGGCATTCTGACTCCTGGAAAACTGCCTTTCGACTAACCCATTCCCGACCGACTTTGTTTGAAAATACAGTAGTAAACCATTTATTCAATCTGTGCATGTTACAGCTAATCCCTCTTGATAGCCTTGGGATTATTTTGCCTTTTTTCATGTTATACTGCACCTTCCTCTCCTTCTGTGATTCCAGTCTGTCATTGCACCAGAGGCAGACTAGTTATCATGAACTTAGTCCGTGTCCAGCTCATAACAAATGCTTTGACTTTAAGCATTTCCATGTCTGGGACATTTCATAAAAGTTTTAGTACAGTTGTCATCATGCATTGAGAAGAATAGCAGCGGAGACTAAAAGTAATCCAATTTATCCAGATAGGGGATACCTGTGGACATTTAGGTAGGTTAAGCATATTGCGGTTCTCCTTCTATCTGACTTATTCACATACAATACCATTTTATTTTTTACTGATGTCTCCATTTCCATGGATATAAAGGCATATAGTGTTTGCATGTACCAAAAGCTTGCTTCTTCCAAAAATATTACAGCCTGAATGCAGTCCTTAAAAAAAGTGAACTTTCATTTATTATAAGGAGCATATAAATAGTAAGAGCAGTCCCTTTTACAATTTTAGAGGATGTTGCCTTTTTTTTTTTGTAGCAGAACAAGGAAAATGTGTGCCTTACAGATGTAGTATATGCATTTCCACCAAACAGCAATTACTGTACACTGAACCGCTGGGAATTACTGTAAGGGTAGAAATTAAACTGCTACATTCGTTTTTATTTTTTCAGAAATCACCAACCATGCATGCGAAGAAGCACTGCCTTAAATCATGTTTCTGAACTTCTAAGAAGTGTATACAAATGCAGCAGGATGCCCACCATATCAGATACAGCCATCTGCTTGCATCACTCAGGGACGGATTCACTAATTGTTCATGATATGTATTCAAGAACATCCCTAGAACATTTTTTTATGCTGTCTATTTGCTCAGAAAGATTATACTAAGTGTACACATAGCCTACACTTTGTGGTAACCTTTATGAATTCCCCTCGATGCGTAAGGCTGCAAGAAAATAAGTAGGAAAATTAAAATTAGGAGGAAGAAATTGGGACTTATGCTTGTGTTGTCTATTCACTCAGAATGGCATACATTTAGTTTAGGCGTTCATGAATCTGGCCCTCAGTTTATTTATTTTACTAGGCTAAATATTGTACTGTGTGTGGACAACAGTGACAAAACCACACATATAAGTTACACTTCTATATTCTGTTTTCACATCTGATTTATTTTGCCCTGCTCTGACATTCATAACATCTAAACAAAACCTAAGTTTCAAATTCTCAGCCTTTATTTCCAAAGTAGACACTTTAAGTCTTCAGAATGAAACTGAAAACAGAACTGAGTTGTTATTTATGTTAAGGGGAAACCTTACTTCTTTGGACTTTAGTTTCACTTTGTTTTGTCAACTTCACTGTTGTGTATGCCTAGGAGTATTCAGTAAAAGTTCAAAACACATTGCATAAAACTAATTATTTAAAATGTGACTTCTTATTCTGAACATCTATAATTCTGATAAAGAAACTCAAGATGAAATGCCAAGGATCAAATGGTGGAAATTGAAAAAGGGTAATTGTGAGGTGGAGTTCAGGGACGAGTTAAGACAGGCACTGGGTGGCAATGAAGAGTTACCAAATAGCTGGGTAACTACAGCAGAGCTAGTAAGAGAGATGGACATCTGGACAGAGGAAGGACGACAAGGAGACATGGTGGTGGAATGAGGAAGTACAGGAGAGTATACAGAGAAAGAGGTTGGCAAAGAAGAAGTGGGATTGTCAGAGAGATGAAGGAAGTAGACATGAGTATAAGGAGATGTGGTGCATGGCAAAGAGAGAGATGGAAAAGGCTAAGGATAAGGCATATGAAGAGTTGTATGAAAGGTTGGACACTAAAGAGGGAGAAAAGGACCTGCACCGATTGGCTAGACAGAGGGACTGAGCTAGGAAAGATGTGAAGCACGTAAAGGTGATAAAGGATAATGAGGGAAATATACTCACAAGCAAGGAGAGTGTGTTGAGGAGATGGAAAGAATACTTTGAGGGGTTGATGAATAAAGAGAATGAGAGGGAGAGAAGGTTGGATGATGTGGGGATAGTGAATCATGAAGTGCAATGGATTAGCAAGGAGGAAGTAAGGATAGCTATGAAGAGGATGAAGAATGGAAAGGCTGTTGGTCCAGATGACATACCTATGGAAACATGGAGGTATTTAGGTGAAATGACAGTGGAGTTTTTAACCAGATTGTTTAATGAAATCTTGGAAAGTGAGAGGATGCCTGAGGAATGGAGAAAAAGTGTTTTGTACCGATTTTTAAGAATAAGGGTGATGTGCAGAGCTGTAGTAACTACAGAGGGATTACATTGATCAGTCACAGCATGAAGTTATGGGAAAGAGTAGTGGAAAGTAGGTTAAGAAGGGACGTGATGATTAGTGACCAGCAGTATGGTTTCATGTCGGGAAAGAGCACTACAGATGCGATGTTTGTTCTGAGAGTGTTGATGGAGAAGTACAGAGAAGGTCAGAAGGAGTTGCATTGTGTTTTTGTAGACTTAAAGAAAGTATATGACAGGGTGCCTAGAGAGGAGTTGTGGTATTGTATGAGGAAGTCGGGAGTGTCAGAGAAGTATGTAAGAGTGGTACAGGATATGTACGAGGGTAGTGTGACAGTGGTGATGTCTGCGGTAGGAGTGACAGATGTGTTTAAGGTGGAGGTGGGATTACATCAAGGATCAGCTCTGAGCCCTTTCTTATTTGCAATGTTGATGGACAGGTTGACAGACGAGATCAGACAGGAGTCCCTGTGGACTATGATGTTTGCAGATGACACTGTGATCTGTACTGAGAGTAGGGAACAGGTAGTGGAGACCCTGGAGAGATGGAGATATGCTCTAGAGAGAAGAGGAATGAAGGTGAGCAGGACTAAGGCAGAATATATGTGCGTGAATGAGAGGGAGGATAGAGAAATGGTGAGGATGCAAGGAGTAGAGGTAGCGAAGGTGGAGGAGTTTAAATACTTGGGGTCAACAGTTCAGAGTAATGGCGAGTGTGGAAGAGAGGTGAAGAAGAGAGTACAGGCAGGATGGAGTAGGTGGAGAAGAGTGTCAGGAGTGATTTGTGACAGACGTGTACCTATAAGAGTGAAAGGGAAGGTCTACAAGAGGGTAGTGAGACCAGCTATGTTATATGGGTTGGAGACAGTGGCACTGACAAAAAGGCAGGAGTTAGAGCTGGATGTGGCAGAGTTAAAAATTTTAAGATTTTCACTGGGTGTGACAAGGGTAGACAGGATTAGGAAGAAGTATAGAGGGTCAGCCCAGGTTGGAAGGTTTGGAGACAAAGCCAGAGAGGCAAGATTACATTGGTTTGGACATGTGCTGAGGAGGGATGCTGAGTATATTGGGAAAAAGATGCTAAGGGTGAAGCTACCAGGTAACAGGAAAAGAGGAAGGCCTAAGATAAGGTTTATGGATGTGGTGAGAGAAGACATGCAGTTGGTTGGTGTGACAGACCAAGATGCAGAGGACAGGAAGAAATGGAAACAGATGATCCACTGTGGTGACCCCTAATGGGAACAGCCAAAAGAAGATGATGATAAACTCAAGATGAAATGCCAGCCTATAACCTTGAAGAACAACAAAGAGTGAGAGTTTTGTCACCAGGGCAGTAACTGAATATTGCTTGGTGAAGATGAAAATATGTATGACCATAGTACTTGTGACAGCACTGTTACTGTTAGAGATAGCAGTTAGCAATACTAAAATCATGTGAATAACCAATCAGAGGCTGACTTTCTTTTTTAAGTTTTAAGTGCACTTTTTTGCAGGTCAGGTCTTTGCATACATATTGTATTTAAAGTGCCTTGTAGAGCCGTGTGTCAGAAACTGGTAGACGAGTATGAACCTTATTTAGAATTTCTTGGAAGGAGGCTAAATGCTTGTTCAGGAGTAATTATGATATACACTGGGAATACTTAATAAAAAAAAACAAACAAAAAACCCAGTTTACTATCAGCATAAACAAACTGCAAGATAAAAGGAAGTAAACACAACAAAGGAGATCATTTTGGTTTCCTGAAGATGTAGCAGTGCTGATGAATAAAGGTATGACCTCCTCAGGATGTTATGTCAAAATTCAGCTGGAAGAGGAAAAAGGAACATTATAAATCTCTAAAGAAGGTAGGAGAGAGGAAGGTGGTGATTGGAACAGTGATGCTGATTAAAGAATTGAATATCACCACTGGACATAGCCAGTTTTCAGATCTATAAGGGATAAGCTGAATGTAAAGTCGGAAATAGTGGAGAGTAAATCAATGGGCAGAACTGTGCAGAATTGTCCCAGCAGAAAGCTGTCATATTGTAAGTGTGTGCTTGTGTCTGGTCTTCACAACAGAAGGTGATGGCAGATGGATTTTGAGAAAAAAGACATGAGATCATGGGAGCTTAGTATCAGTCTATCTTTAACAAAAAGAATTAAAAAAATACTCCAAGCACCTTTCTACCTAAAGTTATGGCCATTCTGTGTCCTTTATAGTTTTCTGTAAATACTGAGCATTAAATTTAAATATATGTAACATAGCATGCAGTAATTGTATAGATGTAATGGAGAGACATACAGTGGAGTATAGCATTTAAAAGACGAGGAACTGCCACACCACTCAGCACCCCATAACCAATTTACACAAAGAGCTGATTATGCAAAGTTTTATAGATGAGGTTTAAGACACAGACATAGGTAAGGTATGATTATTGGCAAGTTGTTGGGTTGTAGTGTAGTGTATCATGGGATTATTCTGTTCGGCAGCAAAAAGTAGAGACCAAAGAGTTTGGCTTGTAGACACAATGAGAACTTTCCAGTCAAACTGAGTGAGTGGGCACCATATAGCCAGTCTGAAGAAGAGTTATGGAGCTGCTAACCAATTTGGACTGTTTATCCATGGAGTAGGGTAATACATTTGAAGAGATAGTAGGAGCAAAGAATGAAGACTGAATGACACCAGTAGGAGTGTCATAGTAGAAGTCTGATTCTCACTACTCTCCATCACAGACATGTAGCACACAGATGCTTCCTTATTTGTGACCAGGAAGGTGGACTTTACAGTACTGAATATAATGTAGTTTCATATCCATGATATCGCTGATTGGTGGTACATCTGGCTGACACAATATAAACATTGATGGAAGGCAATGCAGTGCAAGCATCACAGACACTGTGATACTGTTTCCACGTCTCATGGCTGATGTGACTTTTGAGAGGACCATATTGTAACTGTGACCCAGCATGGCATTATGTGTGTCATATATGTCATACGAATATGTACTGTGATAGGTTTTGTTGTACTGATATGATACAGATTGCAAACTGCAGGATGCAGTGCTTTGAAATATATTGTAATAACGTGAGGCAGAATGTGCTCTGGAAGCATGTGAACTTGCTGTGATGTACATTGTACTGACATGGTACAGGGTATGCATTGTGCCTCACAAATATGTGATCCTAATGTATCAGATGCAGTAACTGTACTATATAACTATATTATCAGGTACATATTCATCTGGACTCTGGTGATAGGTGCTCTTCTGTGCTGTTCTGATATGTTATGGACTGATGCCCAATGTACATGAGGGTGTATGGTGTATGGTGTAGGCTGTTCCTGATGAAGGCACTGAAATTGTGCATCTTGTATCAACAAATTCTTGGTTGCTCTTGGGTACTGTGCAGACATAGTGCATTCTGTGCTTCAGGTCCACATGTCATTTTGAGGTTGGTACTGCTTGTGTTGCAGAAAAATGTGGACTTGCTGTGATGGCGACTCTCTTAATAGGGAACAGGTTGTGGTCATTGACCACCTCATCCGACACTGATGGACACTGTAACCTTCAAGTCTCACACCTGTCCAAATGTGAGCAATGTTATAATAAAATAGCCAAATCTACAGTAAACTATAACAATAGACCATACCATTGCTGATCCCTCAGAGCATTAAACTGGTTAGAAATCCGACATCACTTACTTCTTTCTCAGCTAACTACAGAACACTGACTTCTCTATAAGCCAGAAAATTTCCCAGCCCTTAACTGCCTAATACCACTTCCCCAAAATAACTTTGCATTCTAGAGAAAAATAATCTAATACTGCAGGTGACTCTCTATCAAATAGTGTAGCTAAACTACAGAACCACATCCCACTACCACTGAAATCTGTTCAGAATCCAAACTCATTTAAAACAGAGCTAAAACTTCATCTATCAAATCAATGGTTCTCCTCCTGTATATCTCTTGGATAAATGCCACTGGTATCTTCAGATTGCAATATTGTCAAACCATTTCTTTCATTCAGTGTCCTGTGCTTCACAACCAGTCTTCACCGATAACTGAATAGATTTACTGGCATCTTCCAGCCATATGTAGAGTTTTGTAACACTGCTAACCCCCCTGACATATATGCTTCTGATATAAATCTTATGATAGCCATATACATAATTATCTCTTATACCCCACCTCTTAACTACAATATTAACATGTTTTGCCCTACCTTGTACCTCCACTCACATCTATTTCTTTGAATTTCTAAGCATATTATCTATCTGATAAAGAGTATAATGCACACATTTTAAAAAAATCAAATAATAAAAATGTGAATAAATCCTTCTTTGAGCTTTAAATTGTGCAGTTTATTCAAGGTAATGACAGCTTTTGTCTGTCAGACTTCATCAGATATAAATGATCATTATCTTGAATAAACTGGACAATTTAAAGCTCAAACAAGAATTGCTTTATGTTTTTATTACTTGGTTTTGAGAACATGTCCATTCAAGCTACTAATACACTTCTTCAAATGCTCAGTGTTCAACATCTGTTAATCCATAAGTATCTTTTATACATTGATAGTTGCCTCTTTTTTCATATGAATGTAATCTAATTAACAAGTGTATGTGTAATTGTATATTATTTAATGCCTATTCATATATATTTACTAACCATCTGTTTAAAAATGTTTGTAATATGTTGGAGCTACTCTGGTTAGTTGTCTGACTGAAATATGTACAGGAATAACACAGTGGATTACTTTGAACAAAAAGGCTTTTCCTTTTCTTCTTATTTCTTGCTCATAGGGTAAGCAGTCACTCCAATGGGTCTGGAGAGCCTATAAGGGGTCTACTCCATAATAGGTAGCCAACATTTCTTTACACCCCACTAGTAAGACAATTCCTTCACTCCCTGCACAGCCATCCATAATATAATATACCTGAGGTCTCTTTACGTTCGGGAAAGGGAAGCATACGACTGCAGTCAGCACTCTATGACATTCACACAACCACAGCATATCATCTACTTTAGCTGTTTGTTGAAGGTAGATATAAAGGTTTGGATTATGTGAGATGATGGTTTTGGGTGCTGTGGTGAGCATGAGTTATGTGGGATGTTGGCTTTGGTACTATGGCATACTTAACATTCCACAAAAAGTGGATTTTCATAGTAGGGTTTCATTTGTTATTACTGGATAATTTGATTTTGAGTGTATTTTTTATGTAAGATAGATAATTTAGCCAACGGTGGATGTGCAGATCATACATGGTTAGGTAAGTATAAATTACTAATGTTGATATGATGTTGTATTGTGGACTATATAGGGACTCCCTACTGAAATGTCAACACTCGAAATGCTGAGTGCCGACAAGCCCAAAAAAAGACTGAAATCCCAGGAAAACACTGAATCTCAAAGATTGCTGTTCTCCTTTAAGCTTCTTTTTTTGCAGGGGGAAAGCCCCCTGTACTCCCCAATGTGGGAGCAATCCTGCCACACTTCCCAAACATGATACATACCAATTTCCAGATTGCCATACCTCTGAAAAAAGTAAGTATTCCAGGAAATGGCCATCTCAAACTTGGTGTATATAAGTCCATTTTTCAGCCATTCATTCTCCATGTTTCTGGACTTGATCTAGCAGGTCACAGTATTTCAAATGGTTACCTTACATAGGTTACTGATGGGAATGTATACAGCTGTTATGTTAGGAGAAGTAAGAGGGTCATATGTAATTGTATGGCAGACAGCATAGTTTATTGAAAGTACTGATAGGCCTACATGTTCAGAGCAGTTGTTTTAGGATGTTTAAAAGGGTTAAATTGTTTAGACACATAGTTGATGGTTGAAGAGATTTTACCTTTTAAGTTAGTTAGAACTGGGCATTTGTTCATGTGCGAATGGTCACATAGCATTTATATGGAATGGGACCCTTTCAGGCAGGAGGCTAAAGGATAGGAGGGCCCACTTTGCTGTTTGTAAAGATGCAGTCTGCCTCATAGGTCCAACAAGGATCTACAATGTTGAATATTATGCAGGGGTACAATGACTTGCTTGGAGGAGTGGCATAGTGGGCTGTATGCAATATCTTGTGGAAAAACTTAGGGAAAATATCACACACCTCCAGAAAAATGGTTGCAGTAAGGGCCTGCCTGGTTGTGCATATTAGACAGGAACAAAGTCTCCACAACAGAAATGCTAAAGGAGATGGCCTTGCAGACTACTGAGTGAGTGCTGTAATTACAGTTTTGAAGAGAATATAGTGTCTGGTTTATGGGATGGTATAGAAGAATGCTATTCATGTAGTCACCTGTATGAGACTATTTTAAGGAGTGCAACTTGTCCTATGAGTTCTTTTTGTGTCAAAGTCACTCTGAAAAGTATGTTTATAACTTAGACAAAATATATTCCATTTAAAATTTTTTGGCCACCGTATGTGCTCTGTACATAGTCAGCATGCTTAACTCCTATTTAAACACAGAGCACTACACTAATTTTCTTTGCAAGGACTCAGTTTTCCCATATTTTCTAAAAGTGTGGAAGGAGCATAAATCACAAGCAGATAAATGCAGTAAAGAGGAAACATGGTGTGGGAGTGACAAATGTATTACACAGAGTCTATACAACTTATCATTTATCACACAAATACTGATTACATCACATTGCTTTAGCAGCGCACAAACTGTAATAGAATAATGCCTTCAACCCTAAAAGGATCGTGGCTTCTTTAGATCGCTTCCAAATCTGATACATTGTAAGGCTAAAGTAAAATGGAGCACACATACAAATATGGCTGCTAACCACCCTAGCTACTGTGGTTTAGGCATATAATGTCACAGCATTCCTGAGAACAATAATTATGAATGAAGCAGTAATGGGGAAGTGATTTCACTAGCTGAGTTATGGGTTTAGAATTGTGCAGCAAAGACACCCTTTATCAATGCCAGTTAAAATAGTTGTTTCCCATCGGTAAATGTAACAAAATCTGCTTGACTGTTGTGTGTTATCATTCCTGTTTTCTGAGGAGCAAGGTATTGAAGACACAACAGTACATGTTTACTCTTTCCAGGGAGAAAACATTTCCGGGGGAAAGCAGAATATACTAATCAAGGACAAAAACAAGCCAAATCCTTTTTAGTGTAGAGAAGACTATAGGCTAGATTCATAAATGTCTACATTGTGTTTACTAAGTGTACATCATTTTGAATGAATAGACAACACAAACGTAACAGAAACATAACTCCCACCTTCTTCCTTCTAATTTTAATTTTTCTACTGATTCTCTTGCAGCCTTAAATATCGAGGAGGATTCAAAAACGTTAACACAAAGTGTAGACTGCATGTACACTTAGTATAATCTTTCTGAGTGAATAAACACAACAAAAATGTGCAGCAAGGATGCTCTTGAATACACATTGTGTACACTTAGTGTAGGTGCTCATGAAATTGACCTTATGTTATGTTTGAGGCAAGCAGTTTAGTGTCCAGTCTGAGTAAATAAATAATGCTAGCCAACACTGACCTATTAAAATGAGTATGCAACATAAAAGAAACCTTATCTGGAATAATAATGCTTAAAACTTGTCTGGTGGCCAGACACATGGAGAAGATAGGCATAAAACAGCTTTGAATGGACTTTTCACTGTAATCCTCAGAATCTCTGATTGCTTCTGGTAGCGATTATTAGAAATAAGAAAATTGCCTCCCATGAACATCAGGTCTGCATTTCCTGCAAATGGTTGATTTGTCCTTGGGCATTTATAAAAGAACATCACTGGAAACTTGGTGAGGAAGGTTTTTTTTTTTTAATGAAAGTTCTTTATTATACTCAGCTTTCAAAAAACACAAAATTTATCAACTCATTTTAACATATGAATAAAAATTATATAGAAATGATTCAGTTAATAATGTTAAAATGCTTCTCTTTCTTGCTACACACACACACACACACACACACACACACACACACACACACACACACACACACACACACACACACACACACACACACACACACACACACACAAAGTTTCCCAGTTCAGAACAAATTAGAAGAAATATAAAACTTTGAACAGGCAGCAAATGTTAATAAACAACTGGACCACTCTATGCGGACTGGAAGCTTAACTGTGGAAACTCAAGATTTTAAATATGCATGTAGTTTGGTGTCTGCATATGTGAATTTCTACAACAGAGTCTACAAACCAATTCATAAAATAGACAGTAAAGTATTACAGGTGGATTATACTGTTTTTTTACTGTCTAGATGAGAAATGCAGCATCAGATGGAGTGCTAGCCTGGCATGCTGAAGATTTCATTTGAGAAAGTTCTCAAAAATTTGCAGCATTATAAATCCATGTCTGAAAGCTGAAGTGAAGTTGGATAAGAACAGCATGTACAATTTTGCTATGCCAGCACAGAGTTTGTTATTTTTTACCAGACAGAACAGACTTCTTACGGCTTGTCCCTGTTAGGGGTCGCCACAGCGGATCACCTGTCTGCTCATGATTGGCAGTGCAGTTTTACGGTGTCAAGTTGCCAGACTGGCACCCAACCTTCCACAGAAGGCACACACACACATGCACTCATGTCTAGGGCCAATTTAGAGTGTCCAATCCACCTACAGCATGTCTTTGGGATGTGGGAGGAAACCGGAGCACCCGGAGGAAACCCACGCGACCACAGGGAGGACATGCAGACTCCACACAGAAGGCACCCCAACTGAGGATCAAACCGGGGAACCTCTTGCTGTGAGGCAGCAATGCTAACCGCTGCACCACCATGGCCACCCCAGTCTGTTAATCTGTTAATATTTTATGCAGCAACTCACTATCCAATGTGTGCCATTGTACAGGGAAACAAGGTTAGCGAAGAATCTGAAAAGTTAATTCTGCAGTTTAGACACTTGGGAGAATAATTGTTTGAAATTAGGCATCTGTACTGATACATGGTTTTGGAATTTAGTGGACAGAAGTGCATAAGATGGACATTTAACAGTATTAGTGGGAAGGAGGAAGATTCCCACTTCTTTGCTGGAAAATCCAGCAGTATATAAAGGGTCATCTGAAGCGCTCTTACTTGAGAAACTCTTGCTGTTACTGATTGCTATTGCTTCTTACAACATTGTTCTCAGGGAATTTGCCACAGGTAACTCATAAGCAAGCTTATTGTACCTGTAATATGTGATGTTCTGACTGAAAACACTGTTGCAGTATTCCAAATCAATGTGTTATTGCCACTGATGCCCAATCAGGGCACCCAAACTTTATCTTCCCAGGATCGTATATCTGACATGTAACTTTGGCACAAATGTGTAGGGGTATATAGACAGAAGTACAAGTGTAATTTCTCAAACTATCTTGCCACCTGCCAGAACGCAGGTCGCATGTTCATCAGACAAATTGTCATTTCATTGTTGGTGCTGTTGCTTCATGTAAAACAGAAGTGCCCGGTTGGAGAATCTTCCTTTACCTTTCTAAAGTGCTTTGTTTACTGATATTGGATGTCAGCTGTGGTGGGGGGGATACGTGAGAGACTTGCATACCCAGTGTCTCTTCTGCTTAGGAATGGAACACGACTACAAGGCCTGTTCCATTTGCCAATCATTTGTACTTAAGATGTTGTAATCCCTTTTGTCCTCACTCAGTACTTTTCTGGAGACCCAATGTCTAAAATGCTTGGCTAGCTCCAAGATGGTGGATCCTGTTTCTCCAGTCATATCTGTACTGCTTAAGAAAAAGCTTAAAAGACCTAGACCAGAGAATCAGTTGGCTGTTTCAGAACTGGGGTATAGTCAAGTCCATTTCAGATATCCCCTACCAAGACCCAGTTGGCGATCAGTTTGGCATCTGAGGAAATTATAATTGAGGACCCCACAGAAAAAAATGAACAGTGAATTATCATCTCAGAGGGCCTAGAGGGAATCCCTCATATACTAGTTAGGGAAGAGATCCCAGGCAATCATATTGAGGTACATCAGGGATATGAACCACCATGCTTGGTTCAGGTGAATATGACCCCAAAAAAGAAGCACCAAAAAATAAAATTTGTAACTTCTCCCCCTTATTTTCCTCCTAGGGAGAAGGAATGGTTAGAATTTTGTCAAGACTTGTTCAAGACCATTTTGTCCCTGAAGTATTTTACCTTTTCTTCACAGCCCCACTGCCTAATCCACAAAAGGTTGATGTGGATTCATCTTTCTCTGAAAATGAGGAGACTTCTGATTTTGATCACTCCTTGGCCTGTTCCTCTCAAATCCATTCTCTGGCTGGGTCTCTTCTGATGGTGAACATTTCATTTCTCCTGACTCCTGTAGAAGGGGCTTCATTTGGAGAGACAATATTAAACATGACAATGCATTATAAGTGGGGGTCTAGGTATATTGCAGAAGCCCAGGAAAATACTACAACCTCTTGGAAATGGGCACTCCTGCCCCTTCCCCAAGTTCCTCTTGTTCTTGAGAAATTCTTAGATGCATTTCAATTCACCTCTGCTGCCCTTGACTATCAGCCCCCGCCCACAAAAGGCCACACAAATTTTATAAAGTCCTCAGTGATCTCAAGTTCTTTATAAATCTTGTAGCAGACTCCTCTATAGTGTCTTTCTCTTCTGGTAAACTGTCTAAGCGCCTTCCTCATGCCAATGCCCTCTCTTCAGACAAGTTTGCAGGGCTTTGGATAGGTGGGATAACACAGTTTATACCTCATCTACTTTGGCATTCAGGGCTATCAGTTACCAAACCCAAATGGTCAAGTATTTGATATCCATCCTGAATTCCTTAAACAAGGTAGTGGTGGATTCACGAGGAACTGAATCTCAACAGCAATTGTTCTTACTTAATCAGGCTACACAAGTAGCCATACACAGAATTAAATGTAGCTATGATGCTGTAAAGGCCTCATCCAGAGCAGGTGTTAATGGCTCTGCCACTCGCAGGTATGCATGGTTATATAATCAGCTCATACCTGAAGACTTTAAAGCAAAAATGATAGAGTATCCTTTAGAAAATAACCTCTTAGACCTTTAAGCATCCAATCTTTACAAAACCCCCAAGACCATGGAAAAATCATGAAGGATGGCAGACAATTATGTTAACCTCAGTACTTAGATACCACAGGAATTATCAAGCTAAACCCACCTCTTTTGTCAGAAGAGATCCTACATCCAGCCAGAAACACAGGAAGGCTCCCAGAGAAACCACAGAGAGATTAACTTCTGGAAGATTTCTTTTTGGAGACAAATCTCTGTGACTATCTACAAAGTCCCCCCTCCATCCCCATAGCCGGCCTTAGGCATAGGCCAACTAGGCAGCCGCCTAGGGCGCTGCTCTCACAGGGGCACTTTTCCTGTATTTATTTGGTGTAGACAGACCAGGATGGGGCACCAGGTGGTGTGGTGGGGGGTGCCGTGGAGCCCTTTTGCCTAGGGCACCAGTTGACCTAAGGCCGCTTCTGCCCATCCCCCACCTCAGCCCTGCCCCTTTCAAAAAGGTTAAGCCAGGCAATCTCCACCTGGGAAAAGATTATCACAAACCAGTGGGTGATTTCTATTGTAAAAAAGGGCTACGCTACGTCGTGGATGGAAATCCCCCTGCTAAATAACATGCCTTCTCCTCTCTACAACCAGATTCATCTGCTTTCACCCATCTTATGGGAATTACAGGTTTAAGGCACAATAGAAGCAGTGCCCCAAGAATTTGTGGGAATGGACTTTTACTTCAGAATCTTCCTAGAATCAGAGAAAGAAGGGCAATGGAGACACATACTGCATCTCTCATTGCTAAACACCTTTCTAAAAGTGCCCAGCCTTCAAATTGCTCTCCCTGCACATTCTTCTGCTGTTCGTTCTGCCTCAGGCTTTCCTAGTATCTTTATATCTAAAAGTTACCCATCTCTGTATTCTACTTTGCCCTCCCTTGCAGGAAATTTCTCAGGTTCGGTACTGGGTCATCTCACTTTAAGTTTACTGCTTTGCCTTTTGTGCTTTCCACAGCCCCAAGAATTTTCACAAAGTATCTGGCACCAGTGATTGCCTTCTGACAAACACAGGGAATCCAGATTTTTCCCTCCTTAGACAACTGGTTAATCCAAGCCTCCTCACCACTGATACTTTTGCTGCACTTCCAGTTCATCCTCAATCTTCTGTCATAGTTAAGGTTCACAATCAACTACAAGAAGTCCTTCCTGCAGTCAACTTAGGACCTATTTTTTTCTGGGCTGCAGGCTGGACACCAAAAGAATGCAGGTCTGTTTGCCTCAGGAAAAAGTGCATAGTTTACTTTCACAACCTGACCTCCCTCAGCCAATACTCAGCCAGAGAGAGATACTAAGGGCCCTGGGATTCATTGCAGCAATTATCCCAGTGCTCCCTCTAGCCAGAATGCATATGAGGAAAATCCAATGGTGCTTGAAAATAGTTTGGTTCCAGTACGCTCACCCTCTAGACACAGTAATTCCTCTATTACCTTGTGTCAGGAGAGAATCCTAATGGTGGGAGGACAAGATCAAACTCAATTCAGGACTTCCCTTCACCCACCCAGTCCCACTTCAGGAAATGCATACAGATGAGGAATTAGGGGCCTGTACAGTGACAAACCAAGTACAGGGCAGATGGCAGCCAGAACTACTAGAGAAACACATCAACATGAAGAAGATGAGGGTCCTTATTCAGGCTCTTAAAGTCTTTTCCCATATCTGGAGACCAGGTCCCCTGTGAGTGTTCACAGTCAACACCACAGTCATGTAGTACATAAACAAGCAAAGAGGAACCGGGTCTTACTAACTGTGCAGAATGGCACAGACTGCCTGGGACATTGCCACCCAGAAAAGCATGCCATTAGTATCCATATACATCCCATCACAAGACAATGTGTTGGCAGCTGCATTAAGCAGGACCTTGGATGATCCTTATGAAAGGAACATCAACAGACAGGTTTTCTTGGACATCCTTCACCATTGTGGACACCTCAGATATACCTGTTTACATCAGAGACCAACAGCTCCCCATCTTTTGCACTAGGGGCTCCTGCCCTTTAGCTTAGAGGACAGATGCTTTCAGCTTTCAGTGGACAGGGAGATTCCTTTGTGTCTTCCTTCCACTACTTCTCATCCCAAGGCCCAAAAAGAAAAGCCAAAACTCTTGCTAGTGACTGCCATTTGGCCAAGACAACATTGGTTCCCTCTTCTTTTTCGTCTAACCAGGAGTAACTACTACAAGCTGCCACTACAAGTGGATCTCATCATACAGCAGAAAGGGTTACTACTACACCTCAGCCTGTCATCCCTAAACCCGACCCTGTGGATGATAGGGTTATGATTCCTTATAGGCAGAACTTTTCTGAGAACATAGTTAAGGTTCTCCAAGAAGCCAGGACACCCACCACTCAAAAATCCTATGTAGCAAAATGGCAGAAGTTTTCCTTTTGATGCCACTGGAATGGATAGGAACCCCAGCAAATAAGAGGTGCTTATATACTAAAATATCTGTGTGAGCTCATGTATACAGGCCTAGTGTACTGTTCCATCAAAACCCACCTGTCAGCCATCTCTGCTTGTTTACCCTCAGCATAGCTCTGAACTGTCAAGAGTTTTACAGAATGTCCAGATTTTTGGCTCATGTTTTAGTTCTGTTCCCCATAAAACATGTGGTTTTCTGGCAAATAAGTGAGGACTAAATTCATTAAATAATTACAGCCATTTAAGTTTCAGTCTTCATATCCTTCAGAAAATGAATGGTAACACAAAACCTTTTATTCTAGCAACTTTCCTTTCTAAGATTATAGAAGCAATATTTAAATGTTTTCCCTAGCTTTGGGCCTTTGTCCCCTCATTACATTTGGCTTTGTCCAGACTTTATGTACTACAAGGTTGAAAGGTATGCCTCTTAGTCCTCCACTTATGCCCATAGCTGAGGTCAAGTTATTTCTAAAAGCAGTGCTACATCTTAGACCACCAAGGAAGCCTATAACCCCTCCTTGGGACCTCAGTTTCATGCTTGGAATAAATACCCCCTTTTGAACTAGTACCCTCAGCAACTCTAAAATTCTGCACCTGCAAAACAATTTTGCTTCTATCTCTCACTTCAACTAGGATAGTCTCAGAGCTTCAGGTTCTCATGGTCATTCATCCCTTTCTTATTTTTTACAAGAAGAGAGTGACCCTGAAGGCTAACCCTTCGTTCGTGCCTAAAGTGGTGAATGAGCTGTCACTCAACTGCACTCTTTTTCAACCCACAGAACTGGGGAGAAATGTTCTGACACTCTGTAGACATTCATAGACAGTTAAGATTCTGTTTGAACAAAACCATATCCATTCAAAAATCTGAACAACTGTTTGTCTCCTTCATGGACTCAAAGCTGGGCCAATCAGTATCTAAACAAACAATTGCAAGCTGTGTCTCTAAGGTAATCTCTTCCTGTTATTCTCTACATGGCAAGGCCTTGTCTTCATACCTTCAAGCTCATTCTGCCAGGGCACTAGCATCTTGTGGGGTCTTCTACAAAGGGGTGGATGCAAGGGCCATACTGGGAGCTGCTACATGATCTTCTGCACACATGGTTACTAAACACTACAGGAGTGATGCGTTTTCAAGGCCCAGAGCTGCCTTTTCAAGGTCAATCTTTTCAGGCCTCTTTGACAGTTCAGTAGTTTTCTAACCAACCACCCTCATGTCTCCTTGAGCTCTGGGAATCCACCCACTGATTAGGAATACTGCAACAGTGATTTTAGTCAGGGCATAGTACAACTGTGTAAGAACTTGCAATAACAGTAAATGTCCTACTGATCACTGTTGCAGTATTCTTTCCCACCCTCCTCCCCCACATGCATTTCTACTGTCTGTCTCACTATCTCTTCTCCCTTTGTACCTATCCTGCAGACAGCAACCTAGAATCGAGGGACCTTCCTAGCCACTTCATGCTTCACCCTCTTTCTCAGGGGTCTTCAAGCTGCTGGCTTGGAGATAGTCCGAGGAGTTACAGTCTTACATCTACCTATATACACATATGAGCTGAGGTCACTTGTCAACATATGATTCTGGGAAGGTAAAGCTTTGGTACCCCAGCCAGATGTTAGTGGTGATAACCTATTGATTAGGCATACTGCAACAGTGAATAGTAGGACATCTACTGTTATGGTAAGTTCTTACACAACTGTACTTTAGTGGCAGCTGCTACTTGTTGGTGCCATCCTATCTTCCATTTTTGTGAATAAGCAGATATTACTTTTGAAGATCATAATTTTAAAATAATTCATATAAGTCTAAAATGTTCAATACATTTTGTAGTTAGGACCAAAAAAACATCTTTTGAATCTTGGTGAAAGAAGAGCTTTTGTCTTTAACTTCCTGATGACCCTTAGCACTGAGATGTAGTTTAAATAATAGATCCAAGATTAGCATGGCATAGACAGTACATAAAGTTTAAACTACATTTCTTATTTAAAAATGAAAAAGGGAGGGGACTATTTTTAAGTGCAGTTCGGTAGTTGATATAATTAATTTAATTATGGCACTGCTCCACTATGCTTGTATGTTATGCAATAATGATTTTTCCTTTGGAATTATGACTTCTAAAAGCAGTAGTGTAACGACCATCATCTTGTACACTGCAGTAAGGTGTTGAAACTTAGCTCATCGTGTATATATGGATTCTTGCACATAAAATCTTTAAGGGGAATTGGAAGGAGCTGAAAGGAAGGATGTGGTAGAAGAGGTCATGGGCTTGAAGCTGAATGGCCAAGCTTCATCTTGGTCATTAGGAAGTACTATTTCACTAGGAGGGTGGCAAGTAAATGGAATGGTTCCTGGACTGGTAGCACAAAGGGAAGTAAGATAATCCTTTAAGAGGGTGTGGTAGAACTGGAAAGGGGAAACAGGAGCATGGTGCTACCTACAACACTCATACAGACTAACAAACCCTTCAGGTATCTTCTGAGTGAATGCACACTTGGGGAAAATTTCACTTGAGCAGGTAACCTCTTATGATTGAGGAGATGATGGAGTACAAGAAAGGCACATGACTTGCTTAGAGTTACAAAGTATGTGAATAGGAACTCTGAATTCAGCCATAGTTCTCCAGCTTTATAACCCAATATTTTGAGTGCTATACGCTTCAACAATGCTAGAAACTCCCAAGGTGAATGAAAACGTAGAAAACAATACAAATGTCACAAACCACTTTGAATAATGAAGAAACTTGAAGCTGTTGGACATAACTGTTTTTGGTTCATGTCTGTTTTTTTTTTAACTGAAGTTTATTAAAGAATCACGGGTGGATTTTAACACAGCTTCAAGTTTCTTTGTTTATTCAAGCTGGTTGGTGATGTTTTTATTGTTTTATCTTGACTGCTATGCTGTAACGCACCAGTTAGTGTGTGGTTTGCAGGGGTTCAGTGTCTGTGATGTGTTTCCTAAGTTCATGACTTGAGATACAGTTGTCAGAAGCAGAGGTTGGCAGCATGGAATTCTGGGGAGAGGGGTGGTTTGGAAAGGAACTGCAAGATTCACTTCTGTTGCTGGAACCGTGCACTTTGTTGATAGTTAAAAGAAACTGAATATGTAATCAGTTGGTAAATGTTCAAAAAATGAAGAGAAGGAAAGTGGTGTCTTTTACTATGTCCTATGGCTGTTATCTGCTTTGACTAGCTATGCCATATGCAGTTAAAAAACGTCCGTTGGTTTAAGAGGTGCACTACATTGCATGTACTGAATGACATATCCAAAAGTTGGTGACTCGCATTAGCTAGTAGCTGACTGGCTAGTAATCACAGTGAATGTAAATCTGCATCTGTGGCCTAGAAAGATAAAGCTCTTACTGGAATCCAAGCAGCCTAATTTTGAT
>NC_056741.1:861527962-861545462 GCF_019279795.1 Protopterus annectens | reverse complement strand
AAGAAACAATGTATGTGAAGGAAGCATATTTAGAAAGAATATTTGAAAAGTGATAATTACTTTTGGGGGACATGAACCTGTTAATACTTCAATAATAGCAAAATTAGACCTAGAACAATGATTGGGTAGCTGGAATTCCAGCAGTGCTATGTCAAAGCTGTTAAACATTTTTAAATGGCACCCCTTTTATCTAATGTATTGTTTTGTTGTAAGAAAGACAGCTGACTGGAAAACGGGAGAGATGAAGAAGACTGAGGTAGTGCTTGTACCTAAAAAGGATGATAGTCACCAAAAGCAGTCACCAAAGCCGTTGACAAGGGTAAGGTGGTTCACACAGTCTATCTAGATCTTGCCAAGGCTTTCGACACCATCCCCCACTCTGGAATTATAGATAAACTCACTAAACTAGGTATAAATCCCTATGTCACAAGATGGGTTGCCAACTGGCTCACTGACAGAACCCACACTGTGAAAGTAGCAGACTCCAAATTCGACTTCAGATCAGTGACAAGTGGAGTACCACAGGGTTCAGTCCTGGGTCCTCTCCTGTTTGGTATCTACTTCTCTGAAGTACAGGCTAACACAGAAGGTCTTTGACTAACGAAGTTCGCAGATGACTGCAAACTAGAAGCATAATCGAAACTCCTAACGATGTGGACATCCTACAAAAGGGCCTCACTGAGACAGATGCCTGGTGTCAAAGCCATGGCCTCAAGCTCAATGCCAAAAAGTGCATTGTCATCCCCTTTGGTAAAAACTCTGTACCCATGAACTACAACATAGGTGGTAGTATACTTAACACCGAAAGTGTGATAAGAGACCTTGGGACACAGGTGGACAGTAGTATCTCCGTTGATAATCACATCGCCACAGTAGTCATGAAATCCTTCTACGTGGCACACCTCATTACAAAAGGTTTCTCATCCAGAAAAAAAGAGGTCATTGTTCCCTCTACTCATCACTCATTAGACCTGTTATAGAGTACAATGCCCCTTTTGGTATGTACCTCACAAGACATCTACAGCAACTGGAAAGGCCACAGAAATACCTAACAAAGAGGATTACCGGCCTCAAACAGATGCCCTACACAGACCGTCTCAAAAAACTCCAGCTTTACTCCATCGCATATCGCCTACTCAGAGGCGATCTCTGCCTAACATACAAAGCTATGTCAAACCCAGAGCTGTTGGACATACTCCACTTAAAGAAATCCAAATCCCTCCCAGCTACACACTCTAGGGACCTAAACCTTGTCACCACAATAAACAGAACATGCCAGAGGGATAGATTCCTGTCCCAGAGACTTCCCATACTCTGGAATAAACTACCTATCTATATCAAACAAAGCTCCTCATTAGCACTCTTCAAGAAAAATCTTGATGATTGGATGGGAAATAGGAAATTCACCCAGGGGAATCACCTCTGTGGCTCTGCTCGACAGTGGCACAGGAAAATTATTTTCTTGGGTGGCAAAAGCTATGGTACCTTTTTGGCTGGGCTTGTATAGGCCCCAGGGCCGATAGCCTAGTACCTACCTATGAACCTATGAACCTATATATCTTTAGGAAACTCAAGAGGAACAAATGTAAAGGGAAGAAATTACACAAGTTTTACAGCAGTTGTCTTAAAGAATGTAAAAATGTAGAATACATTTTTTCATGGGAATCAGGCTGTTGCAGTAAAGAGAAAGGAAAGAAGATACATGTGAATATAAATATTATAAGTGATATTTTCTTACGTGTTTAATTGATCTCTTCTTATATGATTAAAAGGGGAATATACCAGGTTTTCTAGTAGCTGGAGATCAACAGAAGAATTTTGACAAAATAAGCTTGCAGAATTTTTAAACTATGTTTAAAGGAAAACTCCAACCTCTCATATGGTTTAACTCAATCATTAGCTTTCTTTTCTCCCTACAGTATGATTCCAGTTTTTTGTACGTAGCAAAAGCCTGCTTGTAGTTGTTAAAACTTTTATTTCCTTGCATTGGAGTCAAAGGAAGGGAAAGCCCACCTACTTTTTTTTTTAAACTAAACTTCTTACATACTTTGCAGAGAAATTCATCTCCACCTGCATGACATATCATAGACACAGTTAAATCAGTAGCTTACCCTGTCAGGTACTACTGTCAATCTTAGATGGGTAATTAATCCTGCTAATGTCAGGAACACAGCAGCTGATATAAAAAAAACAGAAAGCTGTGGAACTGTTTCCACTGTTTTTATTGCAGAGGGGAGGAGAACTTAACACTCCCATTTCATAGGAAAACAAAGCAATTAGATCAGTCAGGAGTTTAAAGGCAATTGTTAACTCTTCTGACAAATTTACATAAGCAGCAACACAGTATTGAAATGCTAAGCTTTAAATGTTATTTACAATAGTTTGTGTTAAGATAACTTGAGTAGTAATAAAGATTTCTGTGACATTTAGAGAAAAGTCAGTGAATATTTTTTCTTGTAAAGTATAAATGCATTTACCGTTTTCAAACCCCCCCCCCCACACACACACAAGCCAGAACTGCAGAAAGATAGTTAGGAGGCAACCTTATCAACTGGGTGCACTGATGTTGTTGTGTCTTTCGGCTTTTCCTGGTTAGGGGTCGCCACAGCGGAACTCCAGTCCGCTAATGATTGGTAGTTGATTTTTATGTGCCGAGTTACCAGCCCTGACACACAACCTTCAACGAAGGTACGCCCATTCACGCATGTCTCCACGCAGAAGACGCTCTAGCTGAGAATCGAACCGGACAGCGTCTTACTGTGAGGCGACAACGCTACTGCAGCACCGCCACTGCGGGTAACTGGGTGCACTGACTCTGTTCATTAAAAAGGTCTTTTATGCTTTGTGTGACATCCTTCCGGGGGGGGGGGGTGTATATCTGGTACATGCAGATCCATTGTAAGAGATTCCCACTGACTTTGAGTCGGTCCCTGCATTGTCAGAGAGCAACCATAATATACAGCTGAATTAACTCTAACATATATTTACTGTGTCCCCTTGCATTAAGAACATTAAGAAAAGGAAAGGAAATCAGAAGTACTTAACTGTGTTTAAATGCATATACACACCACACACACACGCTTTTGTACACATACTTTATATACATACACGTATATAAAACACACACACACTATATATATATATATATATATATATATATATATATATATATATATATATTTATATATGTGTGTGTGTGTGTGTGTGCATACAATGAATTATTTATAATAAACAACATAGTATAGTTGACCATTATTAATGTATACATTCTAGTATATGTTGCTCAATGATTTACTTGGTCACTGTCACACATTGGCTATGTTTTCCACATACTGTCTTGGTCAATGTCTTTGTCAGTATTTTTTTATTTGTATTGATAAGTGCATTTAATAATTGTTATTATCTTTGCCAGTGTAGCTTATGTTGTGGCTGAAAAGGATCCTGGGACCAGTTAACTTTCCTGGTTACCAAAGTATAAATAAATATGAAGTAGAAAAAAGGAGTGGGAACATGACAGAAATAATTGAGGAACTAGTAACGCACATTTTAAGTCTGCATCATTCATGAGAGAGTTGTGGTATTGTATGAGGAAGTCGGGAGTGGCAGAGAAGTTTGTAAGAGTGGTACAGGATATGTACAAGGGTAGTGTGACATTGGTGAGGACTGCGGTGGGAGTGACAGATACGTTTAAGGTGGAGGTGGGATTACATCAAGGATCAGCTCTGAGCCCTTTCTTATTTGCAGTGGTGATGGACAGGTTGACAGATGAGATTAGACAGGAGGCCCCGTGGACTATGATGTTTGCAGATGACATTGTGATATGTATTGAGAGTAGGGACCAGGTTGAGGAGACCCTGGAGAGGTGGAGATATACTTTAGAGAGGAGAGGAATGAAGGTCAGCAGGGCTAAAACAGAATATATGTGTGTAAATGAGATGGAGGGTAGAGGAATGGTGAGGATGCAGGGAGTAGAGTTGGTAAAGGTGGATGAGTTTAAGTACTTGGGATCAACAGTTCAGAGTAATGGTGAGTGTGGAAGAGAGGTGAAGAAGAGAGTACAGGCAGGGTGGAATGGGTGGAGAAGAGTGTCAGGAGTGATTTGTGACAGACGGGTACAAATAAGAGTGAAAGGGAAGGTCTACAAGAGGGTAGTGAGACCAGCTATGTTATATGGGTTGGAGACGGTAGCATTGACGAAAAGGCAGGAGTCAGAGCTGGATGTGGCAGAGTTAAAGATGTTAAGATTTGCACTGGGTGTGACTAGGATGGACAGGATTAGGAATCAGTATATTAGAGGGTCAGCTCAGGTTGGAGAGTTTGGAGACAAAGCAAGAGAGGCAAGATTGCGTTGGTTTGGACATGTGCTGGGGAGGGATGCTGGGTATATTGCGAAAAGGATGCTAAGAATGGAGCTGCCAGGTAAAAGGAAAAGAGGAAGCCCTAAGATAAGGTTTATGGATGTGGTGAGAGAGGACATGCAGGCGGTTGGTGTGAAAGAGCATGATGCAGAGGACAGGAAGAAATGGAAACAGATGATCCGCTGTGGTGACCCCTAATGGAAACATCCGAAAGAAGATGATGATCATTCATGAGAGAGAAAAATCCTCCCACTGAAGGCATTGGGAAGTAGCAGACAGACTTAAGTTTAGAGTCCTGCTACTTGTTACTTGTAAATGTACAGCAAGGATTATTTACTGCAGTGAGAGTTTTCACACCTCAGCATGAGAGTATGGGGGTGGGTTTATCAAGTTTGTTAAGACTACAAAAGACTCCTCTTACAAAAAACTGTTTTTATCTGCTTTCTTTTGTTGCAAGTAGCTAGCAGCTGTTTATAGCATAGAACAAGCTCTGGCAGACAGATAAATGAAGCTCAGTCAGGTGAACAGAGAAGCAGCTCTTTTACAGAATGTGTGTTTACGTGACAGTGCTTCACAGTCCTGCCATTATATTTTAATGACATGAGAAAAGAGCACCACTTCCTTATGTCTGGCATGAGTCATATAAAGAGGACTTGAAATGTATTCTGGGAAGAAGGAAGGAAAGCGATAAAATAAGATCACATTACCAAGGCAGGCCCCATCATCCACCATTTTGAGAGAAACACATTAAAATTGTAAAAGAAGCACTTGGAGTGATTTTGAGGCATTAAAATAGCTCAAAAACAAAGATACAATGAAAAAATATGTTTTTGAGTTGTAAGATGGAGTTTTCCTTTAATAGTTAAAATAAATATAAAGAAGAAAAGTTTTGCAACTTTTGTGCATCTAAAGTAAGCAGTATCTGCATAACTGCAGTAAATGGCCATACTTATGTTACAGACTGTTCTTAGAAAACTTAACTAACATTGTAAAGGCTATTTCTCAAATGGAGAAATGATGAAATCAGCAAGAAAAGGAAAGTAGTGTTATTGGAACTGAAATCATCCTTAATCTTGGTGAGTACCTTCAGTATGTGGACTCTGTTTTCACAACATCTCACAAAGACGACACCAATATATATAGATAGACTGTATCTTATATAACATGTATCATGGAGAGAGGTAGGATAAAAAAAATACAGCAGGGGGCAAAAGTCCCAGGATAAAAAAAGTGACCAATCCTGGTCTGCACACTGGTGCCAGGAACGGAAAAAATGGCAGTGTAGAATCCTCAAGACACAGAAACAGTCCTACAGTGGGGCTAGGTCAGGCCTAGGGAGAGGATGTCCTCCAGTTGTAGAAGGAAGTAGTGGTCCACAAAATCAGAAAAAAACTGACAGGCCAAAAAAGAGACATAAAGATGACAGAGTGGACTATTGAGGATGAGGAAGAAATGATGTATTATTACTATTACTATTATGCAAGAAGCCCAGACTTTATAGAGAGAAGATATTCAAAAAGATTAAGAGCTGTTAAAAGCTTCAAATGCAAATTTGCATTCATTAATACAAAAGATCTATGAAAAACATTATATAGACAAAGAAACTTTGGGCTACCTGAAAAAAGAAGTGATAGTGGAAGTGCAAAAAATATAAAGAACAAAACCCAGAGGTTTTTGAAAGGTATAAAAAAGAAACATGGACATGGGAAAGAAAGAGATATAATATGGTACAATATTTATGCATAAGAGAAATCCATACTAATCCATACAAAAAACAGCTCCAAAGATATTTGAAGAGAAAAACAGGCAAAGGCACCCAGATATGGAAAATTTCACAATACAAAAAATAAGGGGGTGAAATAGAAAAGAGGATTAGTAATAGAGAAGTTAACGAAATACAAACTGAAGTTATGGATTACCTGCAAAGTGAAGGATTTACTTTAGAAAATCCAATTCAGGTAATGTAACTGCATGATGGACGAATTTATCCCCCAATTAAGGAGAAACAGGTGGAATGGGATTCATTTGATCACTTGCCACATGATGATGCTCTGGAGCCTTCAGTAAGAACCAGTACAAAAATTCAGTTGGAGCTGCACAGCAAGGAAAGGAGCAGGAAACAGTGGCAATACTGAAGCAGGCAATGTTGTAAAGTCACGGGGCAATGAGTTTCCTATGAAGGAGCAATGGATGATGCAGGATGCAGCTGAATAAGATATGTTACAGGAAGGTGTTTTGGAACTTTCTGTAGAATGCCAGCAGGAAACAGAAAGCATATAATGTGCCCTCAGTTTAGAAGAAAATGATCTAATGGAAGTGCTGCTTGATTTAACGGAGATGGATAGGCATATTCAGATCAATGAAAAATAAATTATTGAACGTAAATAAGACCCAAAATGTTGGAATTCTGATAATAGTCTTGATTACTGTGTTCATCTGTTTTAACAGAAACTCATATGATATATCAGAAGTAAATAGGATATATTACTGTGCAGTTAAATTTATAACAGATATAGTTTTACAACAAACATACAGGGCGATAAGGGAAAGGAAGGGAAGAAATAAAATGTCACCATGGAAACATCAAACAGAGAAAACGGTAAACCAGTTAAGACAAGATGTGTCATGGTTATAAGAATATAGGAGAGGAAACACATCAACGAAAATACTTAGAAAAATAGACATGATAAAACCAATGCATAGTATCACAATAGACCACTCTCTATCGTATATTATTGAAAATAATAAACTAAATATATCGGCACAGGCAGAAAAACTTAGAAGATATGGAGATAAATAGAAAGGAAAAGTATAAATTAAGCAATTCATTAATAACCTAAAAAGTTATATAGAGAACTTGGAAACAAAGCAAAAGGAATAGAAACACCAACAACAGAAGAAATAGACACGTTTTGGAGAAATATTCATTCAGACCCTGTGGAACATAACAAAGATGCTGGATAGAAGAAGTAAAAGAAACAGTAAGAAGTTCAAATGTACAGGATATGAAATTGGATCAAGCAGCAGCCAAAGAAATTGAAACAAAATTAAGAAAATCTGCTAACTGGGAAACCCTAGGCCCAGATGCAGTACCTCACATCTGGCTAAAAGTATTAACATATTTGCACAAGATTTAGTCCTGAGTAAAACCTACTTATATGTACATCCTGAGCAGACACTAACCTGGTTAACAGCAGGAAAAACAATATTCCTTCTTAAGACTGAACCAGTAAGCCACCCTAAAATGTGTAGACCTCTAACTTGCTATCTGACAATGTACAAACTATAGTCTGGAACTGTTGCTGACAGAGTTTATACTCATTTGGAAGAAAACTCAGTTATGGTAATAAAACAAAAGGGTAACAAAAGAAAATCATAGGGAACAAAGGACCATTTGTTGCTAAATAAAGCCATATTAGACAATTGTGAAAAGGGAAAGAATATAAGTAATGCATGGATAGATTACAAAAAAGCATATGACAATATCCCACATTCATGGATAAAGGAGTGCTTACAGATGTATAAGATATATTCTACAGTGCATTGATCAATTACATTACAGTGACCATAAAAAAGTGGCAAACCACTTTGACATTAAGTCATGAAAAGGGCTAATTGCTATCCTAGGGATAAAAATTCAAAGGGGGATTTTCCAGGATGATTATTTGTCATCGTTGTTGTTTTGTTAGGTCTTGGTTACAATTTGGCTCCCAGAAAACAAACTTGCTTAAAGATTTTTCATCTACTTTTTGTGTATGACTTAAATCTGTAGTTCATCAGATGAAGAGTTGAAAGTACGATGATAGATGATATAAGAATGACATTTGGTCTTGATAAATGTGCATAAGCAACCTATAAAGCAGGGAAGTTGCAGTACCAAGAAAATATCAATCTAGGACAAGAATGTGGTACAAAGGCACTTGAGCAGGAAGGAGTGTATAAATATTTTGGAACTGATGAAGGATATAAAATATGAACAAATGTGAATAAAACTCAGTACAGAAAACTTTAGAAGACTAAAACTAATATTGAAAACAACCTTGACATCTAGGAATAAAGTCCAAGGTTTGTTGTGATTAACTGTCCCCAAAAGGTATTGAACAGATGGACATGAAAAATCAAAAAATGTTTCACGCTTATCAAATGATATATAAAAATCAGTGTATACAAAGATTATATATTCTGTGCTCTGAAGGAGGTATGGGACTCCTCAAAACTGATCTGAATAGTTCTGTAGTCATGGGACTGTATATGTATCTGGTGACTTCATCAGATCCAAACATAGTGAAAGTTTTAAAACATGAGAAGAATAAGTCTAAGATGCTTAGTTTAGCAGAAGCAGTCAGGTGGCAGGTAGGAATGGAAATCAAATCAGAAGAAGATAAAAATCAGCAACTGAATGTGCCAAAAGACAAAAGAAAGAATATAAAGAGAAGGATCAGGTGAGAAGGAAAGAAATGTGAAAAACGCATAAATACAGTGGCAAGAACAGAGATCTCCTGGAACAACCTTATGGCAATCAGGATTTGACACAGGAATGGTTAAGGAGAGGTGAGATGAAACCAAAGGATGAAAGGGTAATAAATGCAGCCCAGGATAGAGAACTATGTAAATGTTGGTTTACAATGTCCATTGAACATGTGGTATAAACAGACAAATGTAGGTTCTGTAAAAAAATAGTTAGAAACAGTTGCACACCTTGTTGCTGGGTGTGCTACACCATGGCAGATTGCTTGTACACTGAAAGATACACTGAAAGGCACAATAATATGTCACAATTGTTGCATCGGAGATTGTGCAATCATTACAATATAGAAGTCGCTGAGAAGCATTGGAAACATGAGCCACAAAGCATTATAGAAAATGATGAAGTACACAACACATGGGATCACCCATTGTCAACAATTCAAAAAGTAGATGCAAGAAAACCAGATATAGTAGTCCATGAAATAAAGACAAAAGTAGCATTAATCACTGACATCACTACACCTACTGGTTACAGTGTCTTATATACAGAGGGACACAAAGTCATAAAGTATAAGGATATGCAGGCAGAAACAAGAGCAATGTGCAAGAAAGATACCCAGACAGTTCCAATAGTATTAGGAGTAATGGGTCTAACAAAAATAATTTACAGTCATATTTAGATATGTTACCAATACATGTAACACCATATGAACTGTAGAAGGAGTCAATTTTGGGTACATGTCGGGCACTGTGAAGAGTACTTTCGGCTAACATCAACAACTGAAACAGTACTAAATTCATGAATTTAAATCACACCCTGACTTAGAATAGGATCCACTAATAATGGTATTAGAAACCCAGAAGATTTGGAGAAATCAGAAAGTGACCTTAGACTCTGTTATATGGTATTATTCTGACATAGCTGAAATAACATTGTCTACTTGAAATTAGTTAATTGCTCTGAACACAGGCTTGATTTATGTAAATCACCAAATTTATTTCATAACTAATGGTGCAGTCATTTTGCCCATAGCTTCCTAATGTCCAAACTTACTGGAAATGTTGCTCCCCCCAATAACAATGGCTAGCCTTCTTACTTAAAATGTTCAGCCCTCCTTTGTTTTTTTTTTTGCCTTTCCCACCAACATGGTTATATATCAGCGCACTGTCATCCCACAGAGCTCTTATTTCCTTAATGCCGTGCATTAGTGTTTACCCATCTCAGCTTTTCATCAGCAGAAGAGTTTTACTTAGGAATTCCTATTTGCTATAGCTGTTTTGCCAATCTTTGTTTTTTCCTGACATCTAACTGATGTACTTTTCTTGCCTCTTATTAAAGCTATAGCTATCATATGCACTCCGTCCTGCATCTGAGTTCATTGCCCTTTGGTGTCATGTCTCTGGATACCATTTTACATGCAGATGCGTGTTGTTTCTATGGGTCATTATAACAGATATAGTGTTGCTTACTGTGATTAACCATATTTTTCCTCAGTTTCTTTTCTTTTTTGCATGCATATGATTAATGCTTCTACTTTTTTTTGTCATTTAAATACTCCTCCATGTTTTTATATATATATATATATATATATATATATATATATATATGTGTGTGTGTGTGTGTGGATTTATGGATTTACTACTAGTAGTTGATCCATGGAAGTGTTGATGTGCTTTATGTCAAGCTATAGTGCATGCCCTAAAACTATTCTTTGAAACATGCAAAGAAAGGAAAAGTATTTTTTCAGGGGGACAATCCCCTTGCACCCCACTGTGCAGGGTTGACTCTCCATGCCCACCAATAATTATATATACTAACTCCTGCATCACACATTCCCCAGGGAAAGGACATATCCCCCTGTCCCATGAACTGTTGATGTTCTTCGTGTTTCACTGTTGCAGTTATTACATTTGGGTAATCCTGCTGGCAGGTTGCCCGCAGCCAGCCTGAATTCCAAAGTCTTGGGTCCTGCATTGGCTGCAGTCACCCCCTCCCTGATGTCAGATCATCAGGAGTATAAAAGAAGCAGCCGATGCCATTTTCTTCAGTCTTTCTTGCCACACGGTGCCGAAGCAGAAGCAGTTCGCAAGTGCCGGTCGGCCGACTCCTGAGATTTTTGTATTTGAGTTTCAGATCCGAAGTCTTCAATAAAGCTAAGTACCCCGTTGGGGAAACTTTTTTCTTGCTCCAGACCGATGTCAGAAAAAGTTAATAATTGTATTTCTTGTGGGAAGCAAATACCTCATAAGGATTTTCATTCTTACTGTATTCCTTGCCTAGGCCCTGATCACAACGTTTCTGGTTGTGGGTTTTGTGCTAGATTTAACCAACGCACTATTAAGCGTCGGTATGATTTTGCTTTAAACTTTTCTGGACGCCGATTTAATTATCCTGAAATGTCATCGGATAGCCATCCGACTACCGGAGTTTACAAAAAACGCAAAGAAAAGGATAGAGAAAAACAACCAAGGCCCAAAACCGACAATGAAGCTTCTCCTAAGCCAGTCGCTGGTTCGCCAGTTCTCAGTGAGGCACTTTCGCAGCCCCTGATAACCACTACTTTAGAGTCGCAGGCCGCCACCCGACTCCCACGTGGAGTCGGCCATGCCGCTGGATACTCAAGGTATTGGAGCCTTGGACGCTAATCCCTCAGATGGGTCCGGAGCCGCTGAGCAGGTACCGGCTTCTGAGGGTGTATTCAGACCTAAACATCTTTACATTAAAACAACTTCAGCTTCAAAGGCAAAGACTAAAGCAGCTTCTAAAGCAAGGAAACAAACTCAAGAGCCACGTGGACAGTTTTCTATGCCCAAAACACAGATGCTCAAAATGGCCGAAGACTTAATTACCTTGATCAGGGGTTCCCATCCCCCTCCTAATAAGAGGCCTAGGCAAGACACTGACTATGAATCTTCAGATCAGGTTTCTATTTCTTCTGATTCCTCTTCTGATCAGGAATATTCTTTTCCCCCCTATGAGGATTCTGATGCTGAAGAATCTATACTTTCAGAATCTCCTCCTGAGGACTATTCCTTTTGGGAAACCTTGCACACCATGAGGGACATTTCCACTGGGAGAGCCAAGATTTTTCAGAATCTAAAAAGAGGCTCAGGGATTTTCTTTTACTACCTCAGCACAGGCCTCTAGCCATTCCACCTGTGTTAGACATTGTAGATGATGTGTTTTCGGAGTCTAGTCTGACCCCTGACTCCTTACCCCCAGGTCCGGTTAAGCCTGACAGATATTACAGGGTTCCTGACTCACAAAAATTTCTTTTTAAAAACCCTGCTGCTGACCCAGAAACTATTTCACAGGGTCCAAAGGGAGTTAAGGCTTCCACTGCAAAAAACCCAACCTCCTCTGACAGAGATTCAAGGGCACTGGATAGATGGGGATAAAAGGTTTACACCTCTGCAACTTTGGCTATAAGGGCCTTAAACTGTCAATTTCATATGCTTAAGTATCAGCAACATGTCATGGGATTGCTTAAACAGAAAATGTTAGATTCTGAATGTGCAGAAAACAAGGAAATGCAGGATTTATTGTATGCAGCAGAACAAGTTGGAAAACATACTTTGCAATATGGTTTTGATTCTTTGGAGGTCTCCTGCAGGGCCGCAGTTACGGGTTCTGTAATTAGGAGACATGCTTGGTTAAAGGAACAAAATCTGCCTGATCATGTTAAAGTTAAATTGCTAGATGCACCTTTACATCATGATACTTTGTTTGGTGTTAAGGCAGAAGAGGTGTTAAAGAAAATGGAGGACAAAGCTAAATCTATGCAAACTGTCAAAGATTTTTTACAAGTACAGCCACCTAGGTTTAGTACACTCTGGCCTACAAATAATTGGTCCTTTCCTGTGTCAGACAGACCTCAGAGGGGCAGACCCAGATGCCCTAGGGGCAGATCCCAGGCACAAGGTCCTTATGCACCCAAGCAATGGGGTGCTTCTACCTCCAAAGCTGGAGAAAATAGATCACAAACATACAGAAAACAGTCCCAATGACTTCCCCCTGCCTGCACCAAGCACTTATCTTCTGGCAGCACCCTTAGGGGGAAAACTAGCACTTTTTGCTCAAAATTGGCACATCATAACCCAGGACAAGTGGGTTCTAAACATAGTGTCACAAGGCTACAAGTTCCATTTCCATACTCTACCAAAGGCAAACGGCTGGCCAGATCTGCCAAAAAATCAATGGGCAGAGGCACAAAAACAAGTCTCATCCCTCATGGACATGGGGGCCATTCAACAAGTACCAGAGCAAGAGCAGGGACAAGGATTTTACTCAAGACTGTTCTTGGTACCCAGAAAGGACAAGGCCTGGAGGCCGATACTGGACCTATGTATTTTGAACACTTTCCTGGATGTTCCAAAATTCTAAATGTTGACTTTGCAGCAGCTTCTGCCCATGCTGGGCAAGAATGCTTGGCTTGTGACTTTAGACCTAAAAGAGGCATACCTGCATGTTCCCATCAGACAATCATGCAGAAGATACCTAAGATTCAAGGCTGGTTCAATGCATTACCAATTCTCTGCACTGCACTTTGGCTTTTCTACTGTGCCCAGGGTCTTTGCAAAGTGCCTGGCACCAGTAATTGCATTCTGCAGACAAAGAGGAATACAAATATATCCTTACTTGGGCGGCTGTCTCATTCAAGCAGAGAACAAGGACATTCTTCTTCAACATCTGGCGTTTGTCAAAAGACTTCTAACATGCCTAGGGTACACAGTCAACAAAAAGAAATCAAAACTAGTACCCTCACAAGAGATAACATTCCTGGGTGCAATCTCGAATACAACTGCCGAGATGGCTTATCTCACGCCAGACAAACAAGGGCAACTGACTACCTATTTCAAAATGTTGGCAACAAAGGCCCAGTTATCTGCAAGAAAAATTCTGCAGGCTTTGGGCTTCATGGCATCCTGCATCCTACTAATTCCATATGCAAGACTGCATATGAGGAAACTTCAATGGCACCTAAAAAGTGTTTGGACTCAACATTGCCACAGCCTGGAAACTGTCATTACTCTCATTCCCTGCCTGCAACGGGAGTTTCAATGGTGGGCAAAAGCTAGTCACCAGAACAAGGGACAGGCATTCACATTACCTCCAGCCAGGCAAACACTAACAACGGATGCATCAGACTATGCCTAGGGAGCCCACATGGCAGGAAGATGCATTCAGGGCACATGGTCCTCAAACCAAATACATCTACATATCAATCAAAAAGAGATGTTAGCTGTTCAAAATGCCCTGACAAGGACCTACTTCATCCGGGACAACTACTGATAAAGACAGACAACACCACAGTCATGTGGTATATAAACAAGCAGGGGGGCACACATTCTTACCCCCTTTGCAGACTAGCCATGACCTTGTGGGACACAGCTTTGACTTACCAAGTACATCTGCAGGCAAAATTCCTGCCAGGAAAGGAAAATACTCTGGCAGATGAACTAAGCAGAAACCTCATGGATCCCCATGAGTGGAAGCTGGATCCACAAGTCTTTAGCATGATAACAAGGAAATGGGGATGTCTGGACATAGACCTATTTGCCTCCCCTCACAACTACCAACTAAAAAGATTCTGCACAAGGACTTATCACAGACAAGCATGGAAAGTGGACACCCTATCTTTCAGCTGGAAAAACCTATCAGTATATGCCTTTCCTCCACTGCCTCTCCTCCCCAAGGTGCTCCTAAAGGCCAGACAGGAGAAGCCAAAGATGATACTGATTGCCCTAGACTGGCCACGCCAGTTCTGGTATCCAATACTAAGGAACTTATCTCTATACCCAGCATGAACCTTACCTCAAATACCTCGACTACTGTCCCAGCAAAACAATAAGATCCTGCACAGCCAACTCAGGACATTAAACTTGGCAGCATGGCGGATAATGTAGTCATACAAAACACACCTCTCAGTAAAGCTGTGATGGATGTCATTCTGGAAGCCAGAAGGCCTAGTACTAGAAAGTCTTATGCTGGAAAATGGCAGAGATTCTGTGCCTGGAACCAGGCACAAGGAACTGATACAGCGGTACCAAATATTCCTCAGATTTTGCAATACTTAACTGAGATGCTGGACAAAGGCCTATCTTTTTCATCAATTAAAATTCATGCCTCGGCCATTTCAGCTCATTACAATACAGAGCCACCACTTTTTTCTCACCCTTTATTAAGGCAGTACCTCAGAGGAGCCAAAAATGTAAGGCCCCCAAGGAGACTACCAATACCTGCATGGGACCTCAACTATGTCTTGGAAAGCTCACCCTGCCTCCTTTTGAGCCAGCCGCTACTGCTGATATGAAGTTTTTATCTTGGAAAACAGCTCTGCTCTTAGCAATTACTTCTGCAAGACGAGTTTCAGAGCTACAGTCGCTCATGGCCATGGAACCTTTCATCATTTTTCATCCAGACAGGGTCTCCCTTTGGACAAACCCAACATTTATGCCTAAAGTGAACTAATTCCGTTTTGGAATTAGTTCACTGTTTTTAGTTTTGTTTTTATTTATGTCTAAAGTAGTGTCCAGTGTGGCTTTAACCAAGCCATCCATCTGCCAACCTTTTACCCAAATCCACAGAACAAGGGGGAGAGAATTCTGCATTCTTTGGACGTACACAGACAGCTTAGATTCTACTTGGACAGAACCAAAACTTTCAGGAAGACAGAGCAATTACTAGTGGTATATGCTGCAGGATCACAAGGAAAGCCCATCTCAAAGCAGACTATTTCTAAGTGGTTAGGCCACTTCATTCGTTTCTGCTACTTACACCATGTCAAGCCAGTGCCTAAGGGCATTAGGCCTCATTCCACCAGAGCTGCAGCCACCTCAGCAGCCTTTCTCAGGTGAGTACCAACCACAGACATTTTAGAGGCGGCTATTGGACTTCAGTGCACACCTTTACAAAGCATTACCATCTGCCACTCTACTCTAAATCCAGGGCAGGCTTTGCCACTGCAGTTCTGCAGGGCCTCATAGCCGCTCCTACTGCTGTCTTGTTCCAGCCTCCCAACCAGAGCTTTGGGACTCTACCCAAATTTAATGACTGCAACAGTGGATACACTCGAACATCTACATTTATGGTAAGTGTACACAACTGTACTATCTCACATAGCTGTTGACCATTTACATATGTCAACCAGTGTGGGCTGACAATACACTGATCTGCCATCCAGATTTTTATTTATTTATTTATTTCTAGTTTGATTACTCATGTACTCTAGCACTCCCATATATATATATATATATATATATATATATATATATATATATATATATATATATGTATATCTACAGCACATTAAGGGAGCATCTGGAGCATAAGAATTTCTTGTATTATTTTGTAAAATGGGGGGAATGTAGCACCTAATAGAATCCCAGTGATTTTTTTCTTCAATGAGAAACTCATTTGCGTCTTAGAAAATCTTGCAGAAGAAAAGGCTGTTAGGCAGTTTCAGAACAGGTAACACTTTAGGACGAGCAGCGTACAGCAGAAGCAGTATATAGAGGAGATAAAAAGGCAGACGTAATGAAAGTTGTGGTCATTTTCTTACATATGCTCACTTGTATAAAGCTACAAGTCTGTTTGTGCTGGTACTGTTTGCTGTTGCTCAGGCATGGTACCACCTAAGTATGTTCTCTAGATTTGCTGGTGCCATCATCTTTATGTGGTTTTAACTCTGACCATTTTGTCTAGCCTTTCGCCAGAAATGCATGTTTTATGTTTGGCTTACTTCTTAATTTAAAGAAGCCAATTATCTATAATTACCTGCCGCAAGTTTGTATTCACATACTTTTAAAGCGTATCTAGATGATATATGCTACTGGCTAGCTAAAACTGTAATAGGGTATATTATACACTCATTTATGATATAGAAAAATATTTTTATGTTTATATACTTGGCAAACTGCTCCAAATATGTTTTCATTTTATTTTTTTTCTTTGATTTGCTTTTTCATGACACAGAGACAAACCAAGTATGCGGAGAGCAAGCTGAAGTGTACTAAGGCAAGAAATGATTACATTTTGAATCTGGCGAATGTGAATGCAGCATTGCTTAACTACTTCCATGAAGACATCAACAGCATTATTGATGTAAGCTATTCAAATGTCTTTCTAGAGTATTTCATCTGTTTAGAGCTGACACATCACAATAATTAGCAAGGGGTATTAAAAAGGCTGTAAACAAATTAAAGACCAAATGAAATGCAGACAATACAAATAAAATGAGCAGAACAAAAGCCAGCTACTCTGCAGCTAAAATAAACATTATTGAAAAGACACATTCAACTACAGAATTTTTTGAGTATTTTGTACTCTTTATTCCTCTATGTACACTATAATGGAAATGACAATGCTTACAGGTGCAGAAGCCATGAATAGAAACACTACTAGTTGTACTGCATTACTAGTAGATCTTAACATACAATATGAGTTGGCTTTTTTTAAGACTACCTTATGGTTAGGTTCAGTCAAGGTCTATCTACCATATTTAAAATACATATAACTTCATTCTATATACCTTATTCCCAGTACATTTATTCTTATACAGAAACTCTTTGAAACATTGCTTCAGGATGCATATTTTGCATTTGATTAATAGTATCTTGCTTCATTTGTTTTCTAAAGACAGTGTACATTATATTTATTTTACATTTTGTTTACC